>NC_134826.1:64287435-64590489 GCF_004210375.1 Tachypleus tridentatus | reverse complement strand
CTAGAAGGCACTAAAATCAATACAAAAAAAACTACAGTTCAATTTCCCTGACAATCAATTTTATTTCATTTGAGATATTCCAGTTTACCAAAATTGTTAAATGTTCTCCATACACTGCTGTCACAAAATAATAAAGCTATTGTCTGAAAACCTCAACAGTAAACACTTCTTTTAAATCCATTATCAGAAACCTTGTTCTAGAGCATTATATGTACAAGTTTCATATAGCAAAAAACATTCCCCATACTATAATTATGCAATCCACAATAACACTGTAGTTATCATTACTGCTTTCACAGGCTAAGCTAGTGCAGTGAATGATTTAATAAATTTAATGGCAGTGTGCACATCTGCAGCAACAAGTTTCTGGAGGTTAATCACACTATAAAAAAAATAAATCAAAACATCAAACAAGAGTTATACATTGTATTACATTTACGTAATACTATATTTAATTAACAAACTGAAAAAAACAATTCATAACCAGTCTTCTTGGTTCATATGTATATGTTCCATACTCATTTTAAATCTTATAAACTGATCCATGATGTAAGCAAAATGTATTAATGAAAAATAATTTGTAGTTGCCTTTAGATTCAGATCCAAAGCACTATCTTTCAATGACATGGAAAAGTTTCCCATAATTCTGCAAAACCACTAAAAGATAAAATGAAACAGTAAATTTCTAAATACGTTTTCACTTGTTTAAATTAAATGGAAATTCACTACTTGAATAAAATTTACTTTCATTATAATTTTGATAAGATTGTTTTTCTTTTAACCATTTCATCATTATTGTAGCTTAAAAACTACATGAATAAGCCAATATTACTAAGTTACTTTATAACGTAGTGTTTTTTGTGAAAACAAGTAAGTTATGCACTAAGAAAATTTCTTCACTTACTAAAAGAGAAAAATAGATTCTGAATTCTGGTTGGAAATGCAATTTTTAGCATGTTATAAGACACAGATACCAAGCATTAGTAAAGATACTTAGACTTCACATATCATGAAAGTAAAACTACTGATCCAATTTTAAACAAATTGTTTCTGAATTAAGATATTTTGTTATCACTCCAACATTTTATATGAAAAACAAACTTCTTCAATCAATGGAGGCAAAATTAAGAAACCAAATATTTTTCCAGTTTTATTGTTTATACATTTCAATTTATACTTCCAGTAAATATACTAACAACAGTATTAGGTTATATTTTTGTCATTAAGTAACAATATAAAAACCATTGTTGAAATGCATCGGCACCAAAATGCACTGGTTTTTTCATAACTTAGCAGCTAAGGAACCACTTTTTCCTGTATATATTTTTTTTTTATTGTTTGCCTCAAAACCAAAATTTGCAAGCAATGCATGCTCACACATGGGTAAGTAATGATACCCAGCTGTACACTCTCATGATCCACTTAGTATGGAAGTAAAATTTTAGGTTTCAAAGTTCTTTCCTTGTTTGACTATTTCAGTAACACAAACACTCATGAACACATGCTGGCATCCACACATCTTTCTACAATTTCTATTTGTAATATAAGGAACTATTTCATTTCCATAGTGTTTTTCACTAACTTGCCTTATTAAAAAGTTACCCACATGCATACACAGATAAGTAATAATATGCAGGTGCAGACAGACTCCACTCACAGTATGGAAGCAAAATTTAAAGTTTTTAAATTTTCTTCTTGGAGCTTTGGCACTCTCTCTCTCTCACACACACACACACACATACCCTTTTGTTGTTATAGATTAACCCTTTGACCCCTGACCTGTTGCAAAAAGGGTTAATGGATCACCAAGAGAATATAAGGATTATTCAAAAAGTCACACTATAAAGAAATAAAAAGCAGGTAGTGAACTTTGAAATCACAAATGTTTCATCTATAATGTGAAGCCAGTGGGTAGCAAGCACACAGAACTTGTCACTTTCTGTATACATCCTTATTTCTTTCATGGCCACACAGGTGCAACCCATCAAGTGCAAAAACTAAAAAAACTACCTCATTAAATTTAAAAAAAAATTATAGAAAATAAGCTCAGTTGTTCTTCCTTAGGGAAAAGTTTCAGTTGAAATTCATTCAGTAAAAAAAGTTTATATATTTAAATCTTGTGTAAAAAATATTCTTTTTTAAATTATGGCATGCTCCCAATGAAACTATCATTGTTTGGGAATTCTCTGAATTTTTTTCTCACCACAATAAAAGGAAAGTCACAACAGTTTTGATAAAAACAATGCTAACTTGTTCTTGTAGCTTGAATACATGTGTAGCATTATCGCTTTTAGTCAACTGCTGATTCTCAACCCCCAACTATCATAATGTGATGTAACTGCATATATCTCAACTTCAAGTAAACAAGTTACTGATGCAAGTACATCATGAATACTGTAACTTGCAAAAACCAAACAGGCTTCTACTTCAGCAAAGATTCATGTAAAAATCAGAACAAACTGATAAAAGCTGAGAATTGTGATATATTACTTAAACAAAAGGTTTCTATTAACAGTTTCAGATACAATTACAGTTCTGTTTTCTTTTTAACTGTAATTTTATACTCAATCTGAATTGTAAAATTGAGGTATAAGAGAAAAATGTTTATTGTTGAACAAAACAACGCCATTGTTAAGTCATTTTGCACTCGTGTTTACAAGTTGTTACATACTTAAGGTGAAGCCTTCTTAACGGTATAAAAAAAAACTGACTTGCTTATAAATTTTGGCAAAGTAAAGAAGAATTGTATGCTAGTTGTTGTACACACACAGTTAAACTACAAGCATTACTTTTCACATCCAAAGAAATATAAAATTTACATTTTTAAAATAACGTGGAAAGACAAAAATTGGTAATTAAAATATCTTCAAAACTTGCAAGTTCTTACAAATACATATTGAAATAAATCTGTAAAAAGTCATTCCAGGCTCCTAAGTATTCAATCTGATATATTTTAATGCAATTTAATGAACCTTAAATCAATTGCAGTGGATCAAGACACCCAGGTTTCAATAGTTATGGGGGCATGATTTCTAAATGAACCTCATTATTTCTATATGTGGTTTAACTTTCAACAAAAACTTGGCTCTCTGCTTTGAAATTTAATTATGTTAATTTAAAATTATCTTTTTACATGTAATTACAGTTATTTTGTTACAAAGTTAATTAAAATTATCTTTAGCCAATTAAATGCCAAAATTACCAAATCTTATCACTCAACCTTTTAGTAGTTTGGCTAAGTAAACAGCTGCATTGAGCTATGAAATTCATGATGGTTACACAGAGACTGCTCCAAATATACAAATACAAACCTTACTCAGCCTCACAGATTTATTTAAAAATTGCTGTAAAGGATTTACTCTGTCTCTAATTATGTAGCAATAAAATATTAACATCTCTAAAACAAACAAAAATACCTTTATATACAGGAGTAATTTCTAACACTACACCTTAAAACATACAAAACTGTGTAATTTCAAATATCTGCCATACATTTATGAAGCCAAAAACTGTATTTCTTACATTTATATCAGAATGATTTATCAACACACACAATGCTGGAAGAAGTTCTTTGATGGTATCCTTTGGTGGAGGTGGTTCTTTGTTACGACAGAGATTTACTATAACCCAAGTGATATTTCGAAGGAAAGAAAGTGGAATATCTGGTTTAATGAAAGTCAGTAATGGTTGGACAACACCTAAGCTAATGACATAGTCTCTGAGATGGGGACCATCACCTACAAAATTTCAGAAACAGTTCATTCTATTAAGATAGGAATTTTGATTTAGTCTTTTATAAAAGTAACAACCCTAATAAAAATGTAATTGTTGTTATAATTTATAAATTTTCCACAGTAGTATTTAAAAAGCATTTATTTTCAAGTACAACATGAAGATATATAAATCACGTTAAAACCCAATTTAATACTTACCAATAATATTTCCTAGTGCCCATACAGCTTGTTCACAAACATTTTGATGGGGTGACTTCAGAAGTTCTAAGAATAAAGGAACTGCACCTAGACATTTGAAACACAAATATTATGTTTAGGAATTCATCTAGAATTTATACCTAGTATTTTAAGTTATTTTAGATTTAAGTAAAGTTTAATTACACTACACAATGCATATACATACATACAAATTTAACTGATGTTGGTAAAAAGTCAAAAACCCTTTACTGTAAATGAGATTGATGGACATGACAAACAAAACTTCAGTTATTATAACAACCAACCTGCATTAACAACAGCTTGTGTCTGTTGTGATGTTCCAGAAGCTATGTTGGTTAAGGCCCATGCAGCTTCAAACTGAAGGGAAGGACTAGTAAACAGAGAGAAAAAAAAATACTGAAGAAAAACTTACAAGTGTGTATGAAACTACGCTTGCATACCACTTAAAACAATATTTTAAAAACTTTTTTTGGTAGCAAATTAAAAATAAACATCTACAAAAAAGTTTACACATCTGCAGTTGTGTTTCAGTAATAATAAATTTTCTTTATGCAAATAGGTAGCTTAAATATTATTTCCCAAATCAAAATTAAATTTGGAGGGGCTAGAATCACAATTAAGAGAAGAGAAATGAGAAAAAAATTCTTAAAATTCAATTCTGTCATTCATGTTTCTTTCTTCTTTTTTTTTTTTAAGTAAGATACTGGGCTGGAAATGGCTAAATCAATAAAGCAGTCACAAACATCTGTAGATGAATATATATATATTATTAAAGTTTTTAAATATTTACATGTCCAATAAGCATCCAGTAAGAGATATAAATAAAAGTAATTCAAATAATTTTTAGCAAACTTTTTAGGGTCATCAAGAATTCTCATTTTTCAAATCAAAGGTTATTTACGGGCAACTGCAAGAAAATGATTGTTAAAGACGTTCGACTTAAAATCAAAGTATCTGACTAAAAGTTATCAGAGCAAAACTACTTTCATTTATACTTTAATAGTTGGTCTGCAAACATTTTTCTTGGAGTGCAACTTGAAGTTTCAAATACAGTTTGATTATTAATAGTTGAAAACTCATAATGGCTAAACTGAGCCAATACACTGATGTATAGAACTTTACACATACATACTTTGTGGTTTGCAGGCAATGTACCAGGATGGGAAGTATTCCAGAATTGATCAAGTCATCAATTGGAGGATTTCGATCACTGGACAAGAGTTTTCTGGAAAATTTTAAACCCAAAGTTAAGTATTTGAAAGAATAGTATCACATAAGCAACAAAATTAAATAATTATCCTTGCAAACCAATGAGCTTGGTTTTATATTTCAACAGTAAAGCTTATAAATGACAGGACTATGAGCAAATTATTTATGCATCAACTTTACCTAAATAAAAGTTGAGAAATTGTGATAAAAAATTGACAAAGTAGTCAAAAAGAGTGACAGAATAAGTATGCTTATACAAGTTATTTGAAAACAGTTAACTAGATAAGATTATTTACAAGAAACTATAAGAATTCTTTCTTACAACATTCTAGATTTCACTTCAAAGATTCATACAACTGTTATGTAATGCATCAAGAATTCCCAAATACTTGTATTGTTTGATAGAATTATTTTAATTTTTCTATATTTACTACACACATCTTTATTTAAATATATTAGCCTCTAATCTGATTGTCTGATAGAATTATTTTAATTTTTTTATATTAACTATACATATTTTGTTTAAATATATTTCCCTCTAAACTGATGATACTGCTGTTAAACAAAAGTGAAAGACATCACTAGCAGTCCTACTGTAATGTGATGATCTTTTCATTAAAAACTAATTCTTTAATGTTAAAGTCAGAGAAACATGATGAAACTGACCAGTTACTCACAATTGAAAAAAATTAAAGTCAAACTGAGGAGTGAATATTACACAACATGTATTTTTTCCTCACATCTACTGGATGCAGTCAACCAACCCAGAATTCACATCTTACTCTGAAATTTTATAAGGTCTTTTCTAAAGTTAATTTTAGGAGTAGGAGGAGCCATCTACCATGTAAAACAAACAAACAAACAATTGGGATCAAGATATTAAAACCAACTTAGAACTGCTTTAATCCAAACTTACAAAAATTCACTTAAATAAATTTGTTATTTAAACAACTTGAGAACTCAAAACCAACTAAAACAGCACATATGAAACAAGACTAAAACCTCCAATTATTATTTCTTTAAATAGCCATTATTTAACTTTATGGCCCTGAAAGAAGAACTATTTCCAGTTTTGAACTATAAAACAACTGGTATAAAAGCTTACTGTAAAATGAGCATTGAAAATTTAATTAGGGTTCCACACATGTGACAATTGTTTGTACTCAGTCACCTGATCCATGAATCCTATTTTCTCATGATCTCCATTATATATATATGCAAATCAGATTCCTTTTTTTAAACATCTGAAGTAAACATGGATAAAAATATACTGCTGCTCCAAAGACAAAGAAAATAGTAGCCAATAATTCCCTTTCTGATAAAATAGAATTGGTTATATTTTACATCTTTAGAACTTAAGAATAATTACAAAGTATCCCTAAAAAAGTAAAATTCTTTACTTATTGAGTTGTTTTCACACTGTCAGCAATCATGTTGACTTAAGGTTTTGAATATCTTTTAAATAATGCAGTACAAGTGTCAACTTGTTCAGTCTTCTCTACTGTCCAATATTCTACATGATGTATTGTGCATGTATCAAAACATTTGCTGTATTGGATTTTTAGATTTGATTTTGTCAGACCTGGAAGTGTTAGGTACACCTTTGACTTCTTCCCTCTACTTTCCCAATTGCTCACTATAATTTAGATTTCTTAAATGTGGTCTCATGGTTGTGGGATTATATTTAAGATTAAGCACCTACTTGAGATTCATTTCAATTATAAAAATTTAAAATTCAAATCACAGACTTTCCACAGGTTTAGAGGAAGTTGGGTTCTTAGTCAAGAAATTAAACTGGACCACAACATATAAAAGATGCGACCAAACAGAATCCAGAACCAGAGTAAATTGAATTTAAGGGATAATCATTGAAACAAACCAACCTCATTAGACAATGGACCAAAATGAGATTACTCAGGAAGGCAATCTTCTCAACAGAGTACCTCACCACCCAAGAACATCTTTAAAATAATACATAAAAGTAGAGTGGATGTCATGGAAGTTCTCAGTTGTGGTTGCAGACATAATTGGCATTCAGTGTCAGACTAAAGCATTATTCTGTTCCTACAGTAGAAAATACACAGAAAAGGAAGCTAGTAACAAATAATGACTGAATATGTTCATAGTGAGTCTCCCCTTCATCTGGAAAATCACCCTAGTCAATGAACATCCAGGGAGAATCAAAAACTTGGACAGACCTAGGGATGGTCTTGAAAACTCTTGACCAAACAAGGTTAAGTAAAGATAGGAGTAAAAATTACAAGGTTTTCTGAAATTTGTTTGGAACTAGAAGACACCACATGGAAAATGGTCATTTCAATTCCAATTTTTTTTAATGCTATGAAAGGGATGTACATATGAAGGTGAGGAAATTAACTGCTAAGGTATTATCAGCCACCAATCAGCATCTATTGTCAACTTTCAGAAGACGTTATGTTATCAATGCAGCATTAGTGAAGAGGTATATGTAACAACAGCAGACAGTCATTGTAACAATTCAATCTTATGCAAAGGAGACTGACTGCAATGCAGTGTTGAAAAAAGAAAAAAGTTTGATATTAACGCAATGAGTGGATTCAGTGCAACAGAGCACTGAAGTTTGCTGAAGTAGCTGCACAGATTTTTGTACACTGGATGCCACCCATTCTTTGCCATTTTGCTGAATGAAAGAAAAAAAAAAACTACTGAAGTGAGAAATTTTTGACAATTATTTCTATAAGAAATGCCAAGGGTGAGATATTCAAATCAATTTAACAAGGTACAATAAAATTGTGTATCTATAGACTACTGATACGTGGTACACATATACATGTATATATGAAAACAAAATACATAAATATTTGTTTTTTATGCTTTTCTCTGTCAATGCTCCTATCCTTGAAATATTTCTTGTAATCACTCAGTGGAGAAAGTTTTTTTTTTTTTTTTACAACCATTCACGGGAATTGGGGGGGGGATTCCTTCATAAAATGAAAAACTTTTTTCTTTAAGTGCTTCTCAGATTGATCATTCAGCACGTGAAGACTGATGTTTCATGTTTATATCAATATTACATTTTAGGACTTGCAAAAACATTTTTCATTTAATGAGAAAATTCTGACAAGGTGAATCCACCGAAACAAGGATCTCACACTATGAAAAGATAGACAATGATTAGTTTAATAAAACAGATGCCTGTCACTGTTAAAAGGTGTGTTGAGTGGTATGGATATACTTGGGTTACCATGCTCAACACAGGTGTGGACTCAAATGGTGAATGAGTAAATAACAGTGAAGAACTTAATTACTAATGATCTGATTTGACTCAAAGAACAATGACTATAAGAAAATTAAACCTAAAGGTGAAGAAACAGCAATGTGATGTAAATAAAATTGATTCATTCAGATTAGTTAACATGTTGACCTGCAGAACACCATTTGAAGGGCACTGAGACCGATGACAAAAGCACTGCCTTATGAAGGATATGGTGATACATAAACCAAAGTTAATTTTCAGGGTTTTCAGGGACAAAGAAAACAAGATGGACCAGTAGCATCAGACAGTTTGTTAATGTAGCTGAAACAAGAAAAAAAAGTGTGATTCTTCATAATACATAAACAATCTTTTGTGGAACCCTTGAATGTTTCATGAAATTAAAGATAAAAAAAAAAAAAAGCTTTAGTATAAAGCCTTCCATGAAAATAATGTATGCAAAGCTTTGAGAACATAAATATCAAAATACCTTTAGCATGTCATAAAAGTAAATATGGTTTGAGTAAAAGATGAAAGGAGTGAACAAGTCATTATAAAGGTATGAAAAATAGAAAAACTAAGAAAAATTAAAATCAACTCCCATTTATGGTGATGTCTAGAAACATGGGGCCACTAAAAATCAAAGACTTGGAAGAAAACTCAAAAATCTGAAAATCTGCAAATAACTGACATTCCAGACATAAATGGCAGAAGTGTGAGACTATTTTGCACTTCAGATGCATAGTCTTGCGTAAATATATGGGTTGAAGAAAATTCACACCTTGATTCCACTTTTTACCCTAAAAAATACAAGTCTATTAGTCACATAAAACTAATTATAAAGACTTTTACTTCCATATCACAATCTGTGCATTTTTCATGTTTAAACTCATAACACCTTAGTTCAAACTAGTACCGTTACAGTGTAAAATACAGAAGTTCACACTGAACAAGTCTTGTGCTGTAACCAACTGAGAACTGTAACATCTGGCTATACAAGTGTCAACTCTCACTGTCTCTGCTATGTTGAAAGTGCAATCTCAAACATGTACTCACACCTTTAAATATATTACTTCACTGGAAATTGAAGCCAGATCTTGTGGTTACAGAAAATGAATACTTCTCAAAGTGCCATGTTTATGTAAACATCACTGAATTACATGATTTTACAAATACCACATAACTTGTCTTTTCTCTAGTGATGTTAGGTTTTTTTGGTAAACTGAATGGGATTTTTGTTACTCATGGCCATGTACACTTAAGGTGGAGCTTTAAGATCAAATGCAAACCAAAATAATGTATGCAAATACTTTTTGCATACATTATTTTGTTTAATGGCTCCTACAAATCAGCACATTTCTTCTTCCTTAATATTAAGCAATGCTATCTTAATTGTCTGTTTACACAAATGTTAGTAGACACAATAAAGCCCAAATAGAAAATGGAAGATGCTCCAAATGCCATTTACTTTCTTGTAACTGATTAACAACAACAAATTGTAATGATAATACAGTAATTTGCAAAGGATAGAAACAAAAGTTACTTGATCCACATGTTACATTAGAGCATGTAACTAAATTAATCTTATGTATCGGGCTATCAGAACTAGCCAAATACTCTTCAAGCAAGCACAGTTTAGATCAGATACTATTTAATTATTCAACATATGTAATTGTTACTTTGGTTGAAAGAACTCTCTCATAAATGTGAGCTCTTAATAATAAAAAATGTTTAGCACTTAACAAAAAAAGACCAAAATGATTAAAATATTGTAGGTATATTATACGTGACAATACACTTAAAATGATGATTTTTTTTTATTCACAGTGATAGAAAATGTTAAATTAATGTCAAATTAGCATGTAAATACAAGCTCCTCATAGTACAACAGCATACATATTTGGCATAAAAAACAATTTCTTTAAAATTTATACTAGAACCCAAAGTTAAACAAATGGGTTTATAAACACATGCACTCTATAACATAACACAGGTCAACTAAGTGTTAACTTAGGAAATTAATTCATGTTATCCAAACATAAAACATGGGGCCAAAAACAGAACGAAATACAAGTCTTGACATAAGCCTTAAGCCAATATATACCTTGCAGTCTGCACTGCACTAAGCTGTACTCCAGGCTCAGGACTAGTGGCATTTTGAACAATGACTTCAAGATTTGTATGGTTAAGGCTTCGATCTGCTTCATCTTCATCGGTTGAATCAGCTTGTGGAACATTTCTTCTCTTTAAGAGAGACTCATCTCTTTTACTCTTCCTCAATTCTACTGTCACTTCATTTCTCCTCCTTCTCATCTCCTGTTGTTCATGAGAAAAAAAAATGTTGGAAGGCACAAACAAGTCAGAATATAAAACTAATGTATATCTCAGAGCTTCCAAAAGTTTTATTTCCTTATCATGAGTCCAAATTTAAAAAAAAAAAAAAATTGTTGCTTACTTCTGATTATATAAAACATTTACTAGCATTAAACATTATACATTAACATGTAAAATTAGACAGCTTTTAAATGGGATCAAAGGTACATGTATAAGAATTTCATTCTCCAAGTATTAAAAAAAAGAATAATCATATTAAAGAACTTCTCTGGATCTTTAGACCACAACAATAATAACTTTGTAACGTACTCTGGACGTTTTCATCAAAATCTTAGTAACTTTGCTATGTACAAAGTTTTTAGTATATAAATGAAACATTTTGGATAACAGAAATGTTATGATAAAAATGTACATAATGTGATTGGACAAGTCAGTATAAAATCAGTGATGCATTGTAATTAGTTTAATGACCACTGATTTCATTTGTTAAAAAAATAATAAAAAATAAAAATGGATGCATAGATCTTTGTATCCACTGACATCCAATGAGAAAGTGATATGAAAGGTAGGGGCTTTGGATGTCCCCAAATGTATCTGGTATCACACACTCATTTTTGGATTTTGTCATAGATTAAAACTGGCCAAATAATGTCACAAGTAAATGCTTCAATAGTATCATTATAGCATGTGTCTGAAAATGATCTCTAAATCTTTTTGCAATATAATTTATCACTAGTTAATATTAACTACTGCAATAATAGATAAATAATAATATGTAAACTTATTCACAATAAAACTAAATATCACATTAATGGAACAATATTAAATTTATTTGGATGTTAGTTTTGGAACTTTACATCCTTTTCATTCTAGCATCAGACTGAAGAGAACATTTGAAATGTTGAAACTACTATCCATATAAATCTGGCACTGTTCCATTCGTGTGGATTTAAACTTTAACTATTGTGGTTAGCTGAAACAGCTAAAATACAAACTACCAAACTTGACTCAATAGTAAGCAAACAGCTTCAATGCATGCTTTTAAATGCATTTTCTCCCAATTTCTCAACATTTTAAAAAAGTAATTTAATTCACATCACTGCTGATTCTTATCAAGTATAAGCAAAAGTATTCACCAGTGATGGAAGATTAAGTTAATCTACAAATTTAAATTATTTCAGACTTTAAAAAGTTGAATGTATTGTATTCTTGGTTTCACTCAGATCCAAAGTTCTGATCAACTTATATCACCCATCCTGAAAAGTAATTGTTAAACATTTCAGTCATGCTGAGAGCTGCTCACCAACCGTATACAGTAAATCTACATTATTATTTATGTTACATTCTGTAGTATGAAAGATAGTGTGATTAGTTGCTATTATTTCAGTGTAGAATATCTTGCTTGTGAAGCAAAATTTGACATCAACATTATTTATGCTTGTTCTCCTGAATTTTGAGCTCTGTCCATGTCCATAGTTTTTCAAATGCAGTGTTGGAAGCAGGGGCTGCAAATGGGAATCATTTCCACTCAGACAAACATAACCTTTTGTAACATATACAAGATTTCCAGAATATAACATTTTTGGTGCAACAGCTATTATAAACAAAACAATGTTTACATGTATCTAACCTTTATATACTTTCCAAGTTGAAACCAAGTATGGTGCATCTCAATACAGCTGGTATGAATATTAACACTTTTACTCATAAAGCAGAGAACATTTTGACCTTCTTAGTCATCTTCAGGTTAACAAAAAGTTTGCTACTGACTGTTGCTGGGTGCATCTTAGTGATGAGAGTATAAATGGATACAGGATTTAACAGAGTTAAATGTTAGATTATTAATTAGTATAAAAAGTGTTTTTATTTCTGGTTTTATTTGTTGTATAAGTAGGGCTTCTTTGATTTTGCATTTGTTTATATGTTTCTTTCCTTAGTATCTGGGTGTTTTCTATGGTTGTGTTGTGTTTGATTTGCAGTGTTCAAAAACATGTGAAGGTGACTTTTTGTGTTCTTAAAATCTAGTTTGCATTTTTCTGTTTGTTGCATTGTATTTTATAAATAATGTTGGTGTGTTTACAAAGCATCAATAATAGAAGATGAGTGTACATAGGTTGGTTTTGTTTGTCAAATCCATTGGCAAGTTTACTGATCATATATATATTTGGTCAAAACACTTTGCCTATTACAGAACTGAAAGAATTTTAAAATCTGACTTTCCATCAGTGAAACAAAGACTGTCCAAAATAAGATAAATACCTGAAAGCTAGGTGATATCTGTAGGACAAAATTTGTACATGTATTCATTCACCAGTTATTTCTATAACATATGAACTTACTTTAGCAAAAAGATGTAATTATGCTTATCTTTGTGATGTACTCTTATGACAAAAGCTTATATTCTACAGATGTAGAGATTTATCTTGCAATCTTACTATGATGAAATTGACAATTTCCAAGCATGAATAAACATCTTATGGCATGCTGAATGAATTACATCACTTGTACAATGTATAGTACTTTTGGACAGCATAGATCTTGAAAATACCTACTGTATACATGTATGTGTGTTTGATGTATTTTGTTAGCTAATCAAGTAATTCATGTTTAAGTACATAATTATTTCTTTTCTTTCATCCACAGAGATGCCAACTATTTCAAATGACTGAGTGTAATGATTGTAGACAGAGCTCATACAGATATTGTACAACCACTGGATACAGTTTTGAGTCATTCATGTCTGTGGATCCATCTGTGGCTAAACTGTAAACACTGTTAGTAAGTATGCTTGAAATAATTTTTTCATCTTCACAACCCAACATTAGTACAATGGCTGTAGGTTTGGTTCTAGCACAGCCATATTTTTTCATTATATCAGAGTCTTGGAACATTTTTCTGAATAGATGTCCTGCATGATCGGCTACAGCTAGGGGTGAATTATGAGCAATGACAAATTGCGTGAACATCACTTCTACATTTATGGTTTCATATTCTGAATTCTTATTCATAAATGTTGTTATCTGCACCATTTTTGTCTTCGCCTCAGCCTTTTGTTGGTGAGATGCCGATTTTGTATGTCTGGAACAATCATTTATCCCACCATGCGCCACAGAAATATCGATGTGACAAACTGTACAAAACGTATGATTGTCACTGACATTTGATGCAATGACTAGATATTTTGCACTCTACTCTTTCCTAAATTTTTGATTCACAGTTTTAGTCCTTTAAGATTTGCCAGAAACAAGACAATCTGGTGAATGAGGTCTCTTTTTTTCTATCTTGTGAATGATCACATTGGTGTTTCTATGCCACTTAGAAAACGAGAAATACCCATTTATGCTGATTGGCTGACAAGCTCTGATGACGTAACTGCGGATTACCCCATGTACACAGTATGGAGAAGCACCGCACTCAAACTATTGGTAGATGTCAGAGATACAAATATTTTTTATTATTTGAAGCACAAAGATGATTATCGCAAGTAGCCATTTGGACTGTCTTTTATTTATTATCAAAACTTATTTGTATCTCACTAGAAATTTTCTTTTCACCCCTTTCAAGACCTGGGGGAACAATTTATCACTTTATTCTATAAAGTGGCCTATATAATATATAACAATTTGGGAGTTGCAACAAGTTGTAATATTTGTCTCTATGAGCATATAGTCGTAACGTATACACCAAAATCATAATGATTACGCTCAAATCGTAATGGTTGGCATCTCTGCATCCAGTAAAAATTAATACATTACATATGAGTAATATTGTTGGTTAATTTTGCACAAAGTTACTCTAGGGCTATTTGCATCAACTATCCCTAATTTACATAAGACAGAAGGATGTTAGGTAGCTAACTATAGGGCCACCAGATATGTTTTAAACCTGCTGTTCTCTTGTCCAAAAAAAGGCTTCAGGATGCTAATTTATCCAAATTAAAAAAAGGAAAAATTTGCCTAAATGTGAGGCATTCACATACCAAGGTGAATCTATAAAGTTTTCATGCACACAAGGTACTTGCAAATTGAGAGGTCAACATCATTGGAAGCTACTAAAAACATTGACAATGTGACAAACATAAAAGGGGTTGCCTGCAGATTGCTCTTCTGTCCTGTTTTAATTCACACGTTTAGAGAACCTGTAACTGTGAAGATACCACATATGATTACTGGATATTAATATTTTCTACTGGTGCTAAAATATTCAAGTTTTACTTTTACTGTTTTGTTGATCTCTTAAAAATGTCTAATCACAAATGTGTGTATAAGGAAAAATATCTGAAGAAATGTACTTAGAAAACTTTCATCATTTTTTTTGTACATATTTCAAAATTTTCTGTAGGCTGCTGAGGGGGTTACTTCCATTAAAACAAATTTATCTCAGTTATTCATGCATTAAATCTGGTTACCCTAGATAGCACCATCTACTGTCAACTCTTGGGATACCCTCTGCCAATGAATAGTGGGATTAACTATCACATTTTAGTGTTCCCATGACTGAAAGAGTGAGCATGTTTGGTGATGGAATCCAAACAAGTGATCCACAGATTGGAAATTATGTATCTTAACCATGATGCCTTCATATCAGTAAATAATTTACTTGTGGGTAATGAAGATACAAATCTCTCTCTCTCTGACTTTTACAGTGTCTCACATGAGAAATACTGAACATAATTTATTTTTAAGTGACCACAATCATTCTGAACAGATGGGAGTTAGTCTTGGAAAAGTTATGGACAAAGATGTTCAAAAGTTTGGATGTGTTGTAATTGTCTGATACAGAAAAAA
The DNA here is from genome assembly GCF_004210375.1 of Tachypleus tridentatus. Lineage (NCBI taxonomy): Eukaryota > Metazoa > Arthropoda > Merostomata > Xiphosura > Limulidae > Tachypleus > Tachypleus tridentatus. The sequence continues at coordinate 64,574,974 of NC_134826.1, read as the reverse complement.
AAAAAAAAATATATATATAGATGTCAAAAATAAATTTTGTATAACTTGTGTAAGAAATGAAAAAACTATTACACAATGAACATCCCCCAACTTCATGAAATGTTTATCCTGTGGTGCATGTAGATTTGCAATAAGGGTCACAGAAAACTTAATTTTTCTCCATTCTCAGGGTGGAGATATGACTTCACGAATGCATCACATGCAGATTTAATGCACTGGCACCATCTATATAAATAACAGTAATGTGTTACCTATTCATGTAAATACTTTGCAGGGTGTAAATGAATTTTCACCAAAATTGGTATGGAGATTTATTAGGTCCATGAGGAAATACACAGAAATTTTCAATTTTTGCATTTTGCAGTTTTTATGAGTTTGTTTATTCTTGATAAAATAAAAATGGTCAATGATAGAAAAAAATTTCTTTGGAATTCAGTGAATATATATATGGAAATCATCTCTTCTTCAAATATTATATATGCACATACCACAATGTTATTTTTCTACTAGAACACTCAGGTAAGACAAAATCTGAAATTCTATTCACAATTTCACATTATTCATTCATAGATATATGAAGAGAAAATTTTAATAATTTCTGAACTAAAATTGTAATCAAATATTTTCTGTTTCTTCATAAGTAATGATCAATATTTTGATAAATGTACTTAAAATATTCCAAAAAACCATGAAAAACCCTCTGAAGTCACATTTACTCTTCTTTTTAATATTTTGCAAACAAGAAAAACTTGTACAACTTGTACACACAAACCAAAAAATTTAAAATTCATCCTATGATCCAAAAACACTGGGGGTGTAAAATGGCTTGATGAATATACCCCAGCCACTGACTGGACAAATTTCTTAAAAACAGAACATGGAAAAAAATTTTTAACACTGAATTACAAAGAAAGGGGTAGGATTGTATTTAAATATAAATTATTAAGTTATTAATTGTGTACATCCAATGGTTACTCTGCAAAAAGTAGCTAGGTGCAGTTGCATATTTTACCGGGGAAAATCTCTGGTTTCTCTGGCTCTTTAGCAGCACTACATGTGTATGTGTTGATATTTGTGATAGGGATTAGAAATTAAGACTATCAATTTTCACCAATTTAAAACATGTGCATGACCACTAGGTAATAGTTACAAGTCTAAGGACACATCTTTTAGTCTAATAATCAAGGTAACTGTCCTCAGAGAAGCAATGAAAAGTAACTTGTGATCAATTACTGCCCATTTTACATGCAAGTTGCTTAATAATTGCATTCCTTTTGATATATACAAGAAGTACACAATTTTATTATAAAAATTACAGCCAGAAAAAATTAAATATGCAAATTAAAATAGATTTAAGTCAAGTGAATGTTTGTAGAAGAAAGAAGAGATTTCACAGTTTCTTTTATAAGTTTAGTATCATGTTTGGTTGTGAGAAGAATCAGATGTCTTGTTTCTTTATTCTCCACTTGATTTAAACCTATTTTAAACATTTCATGTGTACTATATTTCTTCCCTTTCCATTGCAAACTCTGTACCTATAAAACAAAGGTTTTTTTTTTATTTTAGATAAGATAAATTACTAAGTGGCCAGTTTACCCATGAATATCCAACTCAAACTGACAGAACTATTTTTATTTTGTTGAAATTCTCAAAATTGAAGTATCTACACATGCATGAAACTATGTACCATCTATCAGCTTAGCTTCTGCTTACTTAATTCAAGCCAATTTGTAATGGATGCTATGTACATGTACCTAACACCTGCCTTCAAATGTAACTGTCTAATATAAGTGATAATTCTAGTTATAACACTAATACTAATGTTTTTTATTTTTAAACTTTTTTCGTGTGTGTGTGAAGGTACTCACGAGTTTTTTTATGCATGAAATATACTCCCATGCTATTGAGAACCCTATATATAAAAGCAACTAACCACACAGTTAATAATACAATACTCTAAAACCAGATGTCATCAACCCAGGTGAAGTGCAACACACAGATCAAATACTACCAATACTAATGTTTATTTTAACAGAAACTGTATGTGTGACAACATTAGTAGCTTTGTTATAATATTCATAACAAACTATGTATACAAGAGAACCATAGAGAATCTCAGCAAATTCATTTTCATGGTAATTCTAATGTCTTATTTTCCCATTACTAAATATTATAGCAATTTATATTACAACAAAGTATGCCTATATCATGATTACCAATTTCTCAATGCTTTAACATCATGAGGTTTCTCAAAGCAAGATGAACATACTAAAAACATTTATATTCTTGTCTTAGCTTAGTTTCAATTACATTTAAACATTATACAGATTTACAACAAAGTGAAGTTGGTTTGCTATAGTCTAAAAGGTGAAATAACATTCTTTAAAACTTTCTGACCCTCGCCACACACTAAAAAAAGCTTAGCAGACCCTCAATGTTTTGACCATTTACACAGCATGCATTAAATTCTAATCTTCTAAAGAACACATTATTCACTGTTTAAATTAGCAGACAACTATAACTCTATGAACACCTTAAAAGTGTGGAACTAGCTTTACTTTTTCATTGCTTCAGATAAGATACACATCCACATGAATATGCATTTCTGTTTTTAACACATCAAAATGCATTCAAAATAAAAATGGGATCCACCAAATATGGACAATTTGTCAGTTCAAAAGAAAATACCAATATATTTGTAATAAAACTTGAAGCATGGTAGATCATTCCAACCATAAATTGATAAAGTTACACAAAAATTATAAGCTAGCAATTATCTGTAGCTCAGGGTAACTGTTGAACTGAAAATTTTGCTAGTCCAATTTTATTGGCCAACCTCCATAAAGTGATGACTGTGTTGAATTTACTCCTCTCAATTTGAGGTACTTAACTCTTCTGTATCTGGATGAATAGTGTATTCAAAAGGACAAAATTACACCACTGAATTCAAAAGTTACAGAGAGCAAAATTTAGTCATTAGAGAAATAAAATACTTCAAAGTTGAAAATTTATTTGTATTTATTATAATGTATATTTTAATTTCAGACCCTCTAAAAATAAATTTTAATTTTGGTTCGATTCCAGCATGCTGCCAACAAAATTGTTAATATCTGCCAATCTTCTGCATTTTGTTCAAGCACAATGTGACACTCTCATGAGGAAAGTCACAATAATTTTGCTAAAATAGTATAATTTATCCCTGTAACTAAAATATATTTTAATCAATTTGCAGTAAATTAGTTTCTCAACCTCCTTTGTCAGCTTCAAGAATGAAGCTATTTAAATACAAGTTTTCTTTCAACTGTAAAACAAAAAAAGCTTACAGTTCAGCAAATATTTGTTTCTGAACAGCTTTCGCTACAACTACAGTCTAATTTTTTAAAATAAGATTATCATTTTATACTTACTTTAAAATAGTACAAGGAAAACAAAATGTTATGAAACAAGATGAGGTAGGCTTAGTTAATTTTTTTAGTACCTGACTGTATGAAGTTTTGTTTTAAGCTTTCTAGGTTTAATTAACTATTTTGATAGGGAAAGCAGTTCAACAAAACAAATTGTGGTAACAACATATAACAAAAATATAAATCAGGTTAGCTTGCTTGTAATCTTAATATGGTGAAAGATAAATTTTTATTGTGTGCCAATAACTACACACTGACAGATGGAATTGTTTTTCAAATCAAAATAAAATTTAGTTTTATAAAATAAAAACTTATATGGAAAAGTTTAAAAACACAAGTAAAATCTACAAGAATGGTAAGCATCATTGTTTCCTATAAAGGATAACAATTTTGAATTACTCCAATTATCCAAGTAATAAAACTACTGCTGTTATGGTTGTTGTTAACTGTATAGTTACATATTGGACTACCTGAGTGCTGTTTGTCATGGATATAAAAACCTAATTTTTAGTACAAGTTTTTTTTTATTTCTGTTAACTCATATTTGAGCAGCTTTATGTCAGCATGGGTTTAGTGATTAGCACGAGTTGCCTCACTATTCCAGGTTTTCCGATTCAATTCCTGTTGTCAAGTGCCTTGCTTACCTTTCCATTTTCAGTTGAGGTTTTTAAACTCATTTCTTTTTACTCTATTGACTAGTAGCACCAATCACTAACTTTTTTACTACATTATTCTTAAATAGAGTACAAATTTGTTTAGTTTTTTTAAATTAGTTATTATACTACTTTATACTTGCATGAATGTATTATTTAATGCTGAGTAAACTATCAATTTATTTTTTCTCAATTGTGGAATATTACATTTATAAAAACACAGCTCCAAGGTTTCTCAAATTTGTTTTACGGTGCAAGTCAGCCAGGAATGTGCAACTTTCTGATAATAGGGCTACAGCTTACAAAGCAGTATTATTGTAAACCAGACATTTATTCACATCAGCCTTTTAACCACAGGATAAATTATAACAGTAAATATAAACACCACATTTTTTGTAAACAATAATAAGATAAAAACAAAATAAAATTGATACTTGCAAATGCTGATGCTATAACAATCATTTTATAAAAATTCACAAAACAAAATCACAACTTAGAAATTTGCTTCTTTCTATTTTATACTATGCACAGCATTATTAAAACATACTCTATGATCAATTATATGTAAACAAATTATTAAAATTATCTTCCATTAGGTCTAGTGGAAAAAAAGGTTTTTTCAGTAATTGCTCTGACTGAATAAAAATGAACTGACCCTTAAGTTTCATGCCTTTTCTTTAGAGAACAATATATTCATATCTTCATCAGTTCGTAAAATTTTCACACAACCTTTGTGTGATCAAACTACTTAATAAACATTAATTTTGCACATACTTCACATTTTTGTTTTCTCAAAACATAGAATACAAAGTTTTTATTTTTACAGCATTATTCATTCACAACTATACTTTTTTTTTGAGTAACAGTTTTTCAAAGTATTGACCCCTTAACTTACAACATTATCCAAGTTACAAATTTAGGCTTAGCGGACAACCTTCATCACAGTTTTTATCTAACATTATCCAACTGTTTATCTTAGAATAATTTTGAAACATGCATGAGCTACATCCTACTACTAAGTATAGTAGCACTCAACTCATTGTTTAGTAATATGTCTCTTTCACTTCATACCACTTCTTAGTAAGAAACTTTCATTCGGAGAAGTAACTTAAAAGACCTCTTGCACCCATGCTATTGAGACTGACAGACTTAACTTTTTCATTTCAAAATTCTTGCATGCAAAAATAATGAACAAATTAGCTTTTCTTTAGCAATATCACATGAGAATAACTGATTAATGAGCCAGATGATTAATCAGTTAGCAAATTCCACTAACTGCCTAACTCTATGAGAACATTTTTCTCATTCAAAATGACCTAGTTATTCTTGCTGACTAAAACAGATTGTGGAAAAGAAGTTCTACTATTGATAAGTGAAAATAAAGAGAATTCATACATGAATGTTGAAAAAAACTTTTGGCTTTATGAAAGTAACATTTTCATGAACTTATTTAAAAGAAAGTTCTTGTGATCTAATATAAGGCACTAATATAGTGTAGTTATGGTACCCTGACTACCAAAAGGAGAGGAAATGTAGAAAAGAAGTTAATAAAACACCACTGGTTCTTAGAAATTTTAAGATATAAGCAGCATTTTCAAACCTTTTATTACTTTTACTATTAGTGTAAAAGAAGGCATACTTCTGAACAGATTCCCCACATTAAGATCATTACAGATTTGATGAAAGAACTGTTAAAAACTGCTGAAATAGCTAGATTGTTTTCTTTGAAAATTGTAGCATACACTATATAAGCATTATTATATCAGTATTAAAAACTTATCTACTATATTGAAACAGAACATTCATCTACAGATATTTCCTCTGTGATATTACAATTTGTACAAAGTACAACACAGACATACTTTTAAGTGCAATTAACATAATGTATCATACTGCCATATGCTCCATTTGACAAGATTATAATAAGGTGTACAAATTATTGATTGATTGATTTAGTGTTTTATGGCACAAAGCAGCTAGGCCATCTGCACCAAACGTCCAGTAAAAAGGTAAAAATAAATAAAACGTATCAAAATATATAAAAGGAAATGAACATAAAACAAAACATCATTGAAACTGTACAAATTAATCAAAAATGTTTTGCACAAGTTTTTAGCATCTCTAGCTACTGTATACCAACAGTATATAAACAACTGTTCAAACAGCCTTCAAGAACTAAGTGCATTAACAAGGAATGTCATTAGTTGTTGATATCAGTGTAAAAACTAGAGGGGCACTCTGAGAGTGCACACCTCTGCCAGGCAGTGTTGACAATATTTAACTCTCAAAACTAATCACTTTTAAGTTAAATCATACTTCAAATGTATACCACCTTTTGTCAAAATCCATATGGCTATTTTTAAGAAATCTTGTTGACAAACACATGTACACATACACAGGGATGAAAACATATCCTGCTCAGTTCCTCTCTCTGATTGACAATACTTATTTAGGTTAACATTGAACATGAAAGCAAAGGCATTATAACAGTCAAAAATAGTAATATCAGTTTGGCATTCCATGTTTTCATAATTCATTGAGAAATATATGATTTTCTTCCCAATCTAACACTTATTTCTAAACTGTCTTAAAACTTACACAGATTAAAACAATTCGAAAATTATGAAAAATCAAAATTTAAAACCAAATTTGGTACACGAACTTATGAGGGTCTTTTCCTGTTTATACATTATCAGGCTAACATCCTAAATACTGAAATTTAGAACTAAGTTAAACTTCATGTCCACGCACTACGATAATGACCAATGTGAACATATGAAAAAACATATCAGGCGGGCCTTTTCTGTTTTTGACCTTACACATATTAATTAGAAATATATTATTATGATCTTCATACGTGCTTCGGTAATACCATTGTGGTATGATGCTTCGACATTAGGCTTAACAAAATGTTGAAGTTTCATTTCGTATTTTTTAAATTTTATGATTTAAAAACGTTTTTTATTCAAAGTTAACTAAATATACTTATGAACACACCGAGATCAAACAAGTTACACAATTTACAAAATATTTTATCAATATTTTCTAGTTTCATTATCCTTCGTTACAAATTTAGGCTTAGCGGACAACCTTCATCACAGTTATTAGTATCACATTGTACGACCAACAAAGGTTACTGCGCCATCGGCCATACTTTTTAGTTAATTTAAAACCATACTCACATCTTGGTCTTTTCCTTTATTTTTAAAATGTTGAAGTCTTGACTTACAGAAGTTATCTGCCATGCTGATATTTTTACACAATACAATTCTTGCTAGACTACAGTAGGCGAATATCAATTACTAAAAGTCACACGGCTTTCGAAATGCCGGTCTATAGCATGCACACGACGTCATACAAGATGAGTTTGACGAAATATATTTTCAGAACGTGATTGGCGAGTTGAAGAAAACAATTGTTTCGTAGTGTTGACGGAGTTTATTTATCAGCTGACCTAACTAGCTGAAATCTGACACGTTTAACATTATTTACAATTCTTAACAATTCAGCAAGAGCAATTTTATAAGTTGACACTTCAAGTGTTATCGTTTATGCAATAAATAATTGTCAAGATTAACTCGTTAAGAAAAATATGGCTAAAATTATAACATTTTAAAAATTTATTAGTGTTGTCGAGAAGTGCAAAACGATATATACAGTGGGCTATCTGATATAAGCAAGGCCGATTGTTTATTTGTTTGTTTTTTGAATTTCGCACAAAGCTACTCAAGGGCTATCTGCACTAGCCGTTCCTAATTTAGCAGTGTAAGACTAGAGGGAAGGCAGCTAGTCATCACCACCCACCGCCAACTCTTGAGCTACTCTTTTATCAACGAATAGTGGGATTGACCATAACATTATAATGCCCCCACGGCTGAACGGGCGAGCATGTTTGGTGCAACGGGGATTCGAACCCGCGACCTTCAGATTACGACTCGAACGCCTTAACCATCTGGCCATGCCGGGCAACAAATCATGTCACATCATTTATTTGTTCTTGAGAATGTTCAGGTAAATCTTCTCAGACAATTTACATGTTTTTGACAACGTCCTAGTAAATCATGCCAGACCACTTACATGTTCTTGAGAATGTTCAAATAAATCACGTCAAACCATTTTCAAGATTTTGTCAATGTCCGAATAAATCATATCAGACCACGTTCTTTTGGTGCTCAAAATTTGCTCTTTCTTGTGAATGTTCAAGTAACTTTCTTCAAACCATTTATAAGTCGTTGAGGGCATTGAAGCGAATCTGATCAGACAATTTACACGTTTTTGTCGATGTTCGAATAAAACTGATTAGACAATTGCATCTTTCAGTCAACGTTCAATTACAATGGTTCAGACCATCGTTAGGCCATTTGCAAGTTCTTAAGAATGTTTAACTAAATCTTATTAAACCATTTACATGTTTTCATGAATTATCAAGTATGTTTAATAACTGTAATCGAACTATTTACTTTTCTTCTCTTTAAATGCAAGAGTTTTCCCAGTGTGCAGTTAATTGCATATTATGCGCCTGTAAAAATATTTGCTCAGTTGAAAATTTAGCTGTATAAGAAAGTTCAAGTGAATAAATATTAAAATAGTACGTTTAAAATTAAAGAATTCTAATCCAGGGTTGAATAAATCAATGTATTACTAGAATATTCTTCATTTTTTGAATTTGTTACTAGGCCTAAATATACGAGGTACAATAAAGTGTTATCTATTAAAAAAATGATGAAGTTAAAATATAATTGTGTAGTTAAAAAATTTCTTTAGGAAAAGCTCTGTTTAAATATTAAACTTTAGATGCTTATTCTGAATAATTCATTACCTTTCTATGTGAGGTTTCACGTAACTTCGCGAATCCAGTTTTGAGAGTCCACAAAATTAAAGTGATGTTTTCATACGGACTAAAACTTCACACTTTTCAAAATTTCAAATTCAGTTATTGTTTTGATCGGATACCTTTTTAAGTGATGAGCTAATAGAACTTTTTTTTCAAGTGAAGAGGTTCAGCCAAACTTGGGAGTTCCAAATCGATCGACTACCCCACCGTACACATTCGCGGCTTTTTCTTTTATATTTTGAGAGAGTAAAGAACCGATATGCAAAATTTGAAGCATTTTATGTAAGCTGAGGGGAGAATCAAAATCAAGTAAAAATAGATACAACTAAGAATTTCTATATAGGAGACTAAAATATTAAAAAATACATACAAATTACAAAGAAATAATAATAATTTGTCAGAAAATGGTTTGGTATTATACTTGAATGTAATAATCAGTATATTATGAGAAATGGAAGTAAGATATTGTAGTTTTTTTCAACATCAAGAAAATTAGGATAAATTGGTTTTGTATTGATAACAGTATGGGAACAAAACACTTTATACGGTAAATGAGTCAAAGGTTGGATCTAGGTCAGAAACCGTAATTCTCAGGCATAACCATTTCTAATTTCGATTTGTTAACAAGAGAAAGGTGAGTAAACAAGTAGCCCCTGGGGTTTGACTGTTACGGTTATAATGCTCACACTGCTGAGAGTTTCGTAGCAAGTCATTAAGATTCATAGTCCTGTAAGATGGTCACTAAGCTACGTATGGCTACTGAAAGAAGGTCATACAGACGTTGTAAGTCTGTAAGCTTACCATTGTCCCGCTGAGGTACTTTAGCTGCAAGTCTGAGAGCTCGAAGTGTTAAAACTGAATTTAGATACTCTTACTGGGCAGAGCATAAATAGCTTATTGGGTAGCATTGTCCTTAACAAGAAACATTATGTGAAGATTAGATTCTTGATATTTTTTTATTTTGTACAGTTTTTAATAATCGTATATAATATAAGATTTTTTAACATTTATGCACGGTTTTTACAGTAATATTGAATATTCTAAAGACAGTAACGTATTTGTCAACTAAATAACTTTGAAAAGTAACACGTTTAAAGTATATTTGAATAAACCTGTATGAACAAAATTATTATTTTCTTAATAGATCAGGTAATTTGCTATACACATTGATGTTTATCTTTCACGAAAGATTTAGTTTGTTTGTTTGTTTCTAAGTGCAAAGATACACGAAGGATTGTCTCTGCTTTGCCCACCTCAGGTTTCGAAAGCTGTGAATTAGAAATGGACGATCATATGATAAGTGAGAACGCAAAGCCAACTACAACATTTTAACGCCATCTATGAATATAATAAAAATTAATCCATGAAATATGAATGTGATACCAGAGATACTTGTTCAAGGTCTCTGAAAGTGTTCTACTTCAAGAATAAATAAAACCACATTTAAAAGTAACAAATATTTTCTTTTTTTGTTTTTAAAGTTCGTATGTCATGCTGTGTTATATCTTACAGAGTATTTAATTCTTCTCTTGATTCATAGCGTGCATATCCTTTACTAATATCCCTTACGTAACATCATTTTAGTGTCAACTAACTGACTGACAGACAATATATTACTATACAATGGTGCAAGTGGTAGAAACAGATGTCCTCTTCAAGCAACCTTCAGCCCCTGCCCCCGATGACACATTTGTGTTTAGTGAAAAACCACAGTAAATGAAACAAATTGTGAGAAGTCTGATATTAAAGAGACTAGTTTCCACATAGTCATGCCTCACGTTTTCTTCTTTTAGAAATAAAAATTAATAAGAAATATCTAGTCAGTAAGTTCACAACTCACATTTTAAAAACTAATAACATTCTTGAGTGATTGTAATTGACATTTTGTACACTATTTGGCAGAACACTCGAGATACAAGTTATCATAAAAAGATTAATTTCAGTGCATAAATAACATATCTATAACTATATTCTAAGAAACAAAAAGTAATAAAAGAAATAAACACCTAAAGTAAAATTATCTTTATCAAACAGCCTGAAAAATGGTAGTTTTGTGAAGTGGAAATTGGTGTGTTAATTTACTTAACAACAATTTTTTTTCTTTTGTACCAAACCTTATATTAAGAGTTTCCTTTGCTTCAGATTTTCAGTGGAGCTGAGCCTGACAACTGGGTGGACATGTGCGATACCATACCTCACACCTAAGATCCGTATGATTACCTTCCTGTTATATGCTCTGACTGAGGCATGTAGTCATCAATTGTATCCACCACAGCAAATTGAGGTGGAGGTGGAAAGTGTAGGTTCTTTAAATGTTTTCTTAACGTTGGTCTGTCGCTCCAGGGTACTTTTAACGTCCAGGAGGATCCATTCCATCTTTACTGGTCTTCTTATTAATCTAAAAATAAAATTAAACGTTCCTTTTAATAAACTGAAGTATTTGTTTCAAGTACAAAAACATGCCTGTGGTTAATCATTCATATTATAGGACTTTCTCTAGCTGTCATTAGATGGCGCGCCATTATTTTCACAGAGGAAAAAAAAATTCTTCTAATTAAAGTTCAGCAATAACTTAGAGGATCTTTTCGGTAGTTCGGTTAGATATGCCATAAGTAGCAAATAAAACCACTATGAATTTTAATTCCAAAATAACGTGATGCTATTTGGGTTATTAATTAAAGTGCAATATTAAATAACGTTTTGTTAACTCCATATAATAATTCACGTTTTGGTGAAACGACTAAGTCAAAGATAAAGAAAAAATAAAGTTAAAGAAACAGGAAATTCTTATAAGTGTTAGCAAAAATTTAATGATTCCATAACAGCTAAAGTAGAATTTAATGTGATTCCTTTAAAAAAACAATAAAAATGTTCTATAGTTTCTAAAATTAAGTCCAAATAGGTTAGTATTATGTATATTCAACTTGAAATACATTTAAATTTAATAAAACAAAAGGAGGTGAATGAAAATACGAACAGCAACCATTCAATTACAGCTTTTGATTGCAGACAAACTCTTTGAGGAACAGTGAGGTTAAATTCCATAGTTATAACACACATACAAAGGAACATGCTGATCTATAATAATAGGGTTTATCCTACAACAACATTTTATACATTTGACAAGACTGGTACTGTTCCGTTTTTGTATCGTTTTCTAAGTTTCCGGTTATCAAATATAGTATTGTAATTTTTATATTTCCCTAAACGTCCACTTGAATTTTAAAATATATTATGCCGTTTTATTAGTTTACTAATTGTCCTATTGCCATGTCATAAAGCCTCTATAGTCTTTGTTCCTAACTTATTTTTCGCCTAGTTAACTCTATTTTCTGTGTCTGGGTTCAGTACTTCTACTGATATTCTTGTTTATTATGTGTCTATTTGTAAACTTTATTTCTACACTATTACAGTCTACCATGTTTCCAGTTATATAATCAGGACACTCTATCATTCTTTTAGCTCGCTTCTTCTGTGTGGATAATTGAGTATGCTAATTTTTGAATTCCCAGGAGGGTCAGGTGTACGAGACCTCTTCCTCCTAATCATCATTGGTTTAATTGCCATTTCGAATTGAACTATAGCTAGCACGTTCAGAGAGCCCTCTAGTAGAATTCCACGAAAGTGAGTAAAACAAATAAAAGAGGTTGATAAATAATATTTTGATGTTTTAAACTTAAGTGTTCTAACAACTTGTATAGGCGTGAAATAATATCTTATTCTTCAAATTTTGTTGTAATATAGATGCTTGACTTATATTCTGATAAAAATATTGAAATGTGCTTAAACTTTAATTAACGTAGACAATTAATACATAACATACGAAGGCCTCTTACTTTATCTGTAATGCTCCAAAATCATTCTATAAAAGGTGCGTATATAACTCACCAGATTACCGGTCTGTATGACAGTCAGAACATTTTAACTTGAGTAAACCCAAAAGTATGTTCGTTTGCTGTCAGGGTGCTCGTGCTGTTATCTAGTGTTAACTTTATTCTCTTGGACACAAACAACCCAAAGAAAAACACCTATTACCAAGATCGATAATTTAGAGTTTTGACCTGTTCCAAGTTGTCTAAATTAACCTTTTCGATTATTATAATATGGTTTTGCTAATATATATATATTAGGGCTACGAAAAATCAAATTCGCCTTTATATTCTCAATGATTCTTATTATTTATATTTAGAACGTAATGCTGCTTTCAAATTTATGAGAGAAATGGTAACAATGTTAAAAAGCTACAGTTTAAGTAATATAATAATTGTTATTTAAATGATCTGCTACTTCCAGCGCTTCCAAAGAAGTTAATTTACGATCTTCTGAAGGATTAGTAATATTTTAGGCCAAAGTCATCAGTGTGATGTTCACGTTTGATCAACAACTGGAACCTAAAACTTGGTTAAAGTGATTTTTTATAAAATAATCTAATAGATTGCTTGATGAAGAAACTGTGAAAAACGAAACACCCCTAAAACTTAAAAATAACAACAACAACAAATTACCATATTGTGTGTTAAAGCACCCAACTCGCAATCTGCGGGTCGCAGGTTCGGAATCTTCGTCACTGAACTTGCTCGCCCTTTTATTAGGCTGTTGAAGTGTGACGGTGAATTCAACTATACGATAATAAAAAGAGTGGCCCAAGAGTTATTTGTGAGTGTGTTGACTAGCTGAATTCCATCTGGTTTATCAATGTTAAATTAGGGACAGCTAGCGCAGGTAGCCCTCGAGTACTAACAATTATCATTATAAATTAATTTAATAATAATATCAACAACATTTTTCCTTATAAATAGCACTTTCACATATTTTCACATGAGATACATCTACTCTAAATCCGACTTCAACATTTAGATTTAGAATATAAAATCTGCAGCGTCACCACTCTGCTTAGTTTAGTACATAGACCACAGTTCACAATAACCATGTGAAATATTAGATAATGGGTTATTATAAAGTGTTGTTACCTAATATTTCTGTTTAAGTTGAATTCTTTTTTAAGTATTTTCTAAGGTTTAAAAGTTTGTAAAAAATGTGTGACCATTGATAGCCAATAAAACGTTAGAGGCATCCTTTATTGTGTGATGATATATATATACTCAGAGTATGCGACAGGTATCATAATTCTAACATCTCCTTACTTTTGATAATTTAAAATAGGTTTAGAGACAGCAAGATTATAAACAAAAAACCGTCGTCTACAAAAGTAAGATAAATAGGACTAGAGAGAATATACTATAACATCGGATTGGTATGATGTGCCTTAGTAAAGGAGATATCTGAATAAGTAGAGCCCATATATAACGGCTGTCACATTTGCAAGCCTCATGCATGGAAAGAAAATATTACGAAATGAAACTAAGGGTAAATATGGGTGATGAAGTCCATAATATCTCACATTTAAAAGCGACATTCATCGTCCTGATAGACGACGTAACTCTACTTTCATATACGATACTTTTTTCTTTTTCGTATTGTTATGTGAAACATTATATATTCACAAAACACACATATATATGTGGAAATTAACCATTTTATCAAAACAACTAGATTGGTATTATCACTTTTGAGAACAAATCTCCATTGTATAGACTTCACGTGGCTTCAACGTTTATTGGACGAGAGTAAATAACAAAGAAAAATCGATAAAATCGCGTGCATGTGTCGTCAATGTGGCGAAGTTGTTTTGAACGTTAAGTCTATTCTGTACACACACTTATGGTCTTTTCCTTAATATCGACGTCATAACAAGAATTTCTTTGAAAAAAATTCGAAGAGTGTTTCTGTACACTCTTTTCTCCTTTGTTGAAAATAAGAAATTACTCGTGTTGGCTGTTAAAGGAGAGGAAATACACAAAAATATTTACTCTTCAGCTAGAGACACCCAATGAAGGGCGTTTCCCGAACGTTGTATCTACAACAATATATATAATATTAACACTATTAATTAACACTATTCTTTTCAGGTCTAATCTAAAACATACTTTTTTCTCTGTCGAAATAGGAATTAACCACGTTATAGTGTAGAAGGCTCAAAATGAATTGACTGTATATTTCAAACTACTGTCATTTTTTCACAGCCTTTCATTTGGTACTCTGGAGCGACGGCAATAAAGTATACAATCTAAAACCAAACCTTCCTTCGAGGAATACCTAAGAGACTTCATCCAGGTATATTTGTTTTATGATACACCATTTCAACCTTCTGGAATTCATCAAAAGTGCTACTGAATCAGAATAAAGCGTTCGGTTGAGAAAGTGCGGATAATAGTAGAATATTTTAGAGAACACAAGCTACCACTGAAATAGATGTCAGCTATTATAGTAACTGTTCACATTCCCACGCTCTGCACGTTATAGAATAACGATATGTAAAGGCTTATCTTGAAAGTGGTTATGATGATTCAGTGGAGAACTGATGTGCTCGAAGGAGCCATATGTTGGTTCTGGGAAAGTGTGACGTCACAAACAACTAGCTCTTACTTGTCGCTTTTTTATTTTTATTAAGATGCTTGGAATGACCTGCAAAAATAAAACAGAACAAAAACAAACAAACAAACTGTAAAACAATGATGGAAAGTATTTAATACTGAATTAATCCTTGCACTTATTTTGCCATTTTAGTTAGAATTATTGGAAATCCAGTGCTGTATTTAATAGTTGTTATGATAACAGGCTAGTCACAGGTGTTTTGTTTTTACGCAATAAATCTTCATTTGTTTGCCACAAGTCACTACACAAAAGCTTTTCGCTCACTATCAGAAGTCGTTAGTTTGGCTTGTTGATAAAAGGCAGAAAGGATGGTATTTTCCAGTCTTAATAACAACTAATAATATGAAAGATGTTATATTCCATGTCTTTATAACAACTAATGAAATGAAAGATGATATTTCCCAGTCTCAATAGAATTACTTAACAGCACCCCTGTAAAACTGTTTACTTTGTAGGACATTTCAGACCCAAAAATTTGACTTGGATTATTTTGATTTCGCGCAAAGCTACACGAGAGTTATCTCGTTTGCAGTCCCTAATTTGGTAGCGATATATCAAGGAAAGGCAGTTGATCGACAAAAACACCCAACGACAATTTCTACATTGTTCTTTTTTCAACGAATAATGGGATTGAGTGTTATATCATAACGCCCCATGACTGAAAAGATAAGGAAGTTCGGTAGCGTGGAGACCAGAAAGGTTTGTTTTATAAATTTATGCAGAGATACACAAGGGGAATTCTAGTGATGATCATGGCCGGCCTATGAGATTGGAAGATAATGATTTGAATTCCGTTCTTGCAAAAATAAGCTCCATGCATTGGGACTCCAATCACCTAGTCATACAAGAGACGTTCAAGAAATGGTGGTGTTTGATGTTTACTGGGTACCTTTTCTCTAGTGTATTAGTTCAAAATTAGATACGAACAGTACAGAGACCCCTTGAGTAAGTGTAAAATCCACCAAAAAACATTAATATACTGGATTACATTTTGTAAGATATCTTTAGTTAATTATTACAGAAATAACGTGCTTGAATCTATCTGTCTGTCCTTGACTGCTTCGTTTTAGTTACTACATACTGTTGTTTCTTTTAACAGCGACATACTGGCTTACAGGACTGTTCTAAGCTAGTTTTCTTTTTTTTTAAATATAAACTTTTAGCTCAAAGCTCAGTCATTGCTTGATCGATTTATGTTTTGGATTTAGGAGGTAAAACCCTTTCGATCGATGGATTTGATCGCACCTATTCTATTCCTGTCTAAAAGAATTTCAATTTGAGGGTAAACTGGTAGAGATTCAGATGGATAATAAAAATGAATTGGATATATGCTTGGTATTACTGGCACATTAAAATATAAATAGTGAAAAGGGAAACAAGAGTTTCATAAATTAATTTATTCTAATCCTGTCTAAAAGAATTTTAAGTGCCTCAATCTTTTCATATTTCCATGCAATTCCTTCCAGATTCTAGTTTTCATAAGACCTTGACCTTTCATTGGGGTCATGGATAATCTGTTTGAATCAGCTGTAAAGATAATCTCTTATGATTTTGTTGTTTTATCAAAGTTATGACGACAATAAAATCATTACAGATTGATTATACGACAGAGATCAGTAGAGTCAATAATAGTCTATATTAAAGCACAAAGCCAAGTTGGTCTCTCTTTGTACACCGCAAGGAATTGTTTGCTTTGGTTTGGTTTGTTTTGAATTTCGATCAAAGCTACACGAGGGCTATATTCGCTAGCCGTACCTAATCTAGTAGTGTAAGGCGAGAGGGAAGGCAGCTAGTCATCACCACTCACCGCCAACTCTTGGACTACGAATAATGGGATTGATTGTCACATTATAACGTCCCCACGGCTGAAAAGGCGAGCATGTTTGGTGCGACTGGAATTCGAAATCGCGACTCTCGGATTACGAGTCAAGTGCCTTAACCACCTAGCCATGTCAGGCTACGAGGAAATGAACTCCGGACAGTTTAGTTGTATGTTCGTAGAGTTACTGCTAATAATCCACAGCAACAGCAAACAGTTGTACTGTAAATTGAACTTTGTCTTTCGAAATGATGACGTCACTATGTGTGTGTTTTTCAACATCCATCATTTTGTGATTGAGAGAGGCATACATTAAGAATTTGTTATAGCATCACTTCTAACACCTCAAGCATTCACTTTTTCACATGTTCATAGACATTTTTATTTTATTTTTGCTGACAAATGACTAACGTCACTGTCACTAAAAGATATCTTTCTGGAACCCAAATTCAGAATTACAATAATTTCTTCCGGAAGATAAAAATAAAATTAAAAGAAATGTTTATAAAATGCAAATTATCCATTAAAATTTATTTTTACGGAACCGAAGCTCATCATTAAAATAACTTATTACGAAACATAAATACACCACTAACATGATTTCTTCTGGAACACAAGTTCATCATTAAAATAAATTATTACGAAACATAAATACACCACTAACATGATTTCTTCTGGAACACAAGTTCATCATTAAAATAAATTATTACGAAACATAAATACACCACTAACATGATTTCTTCTGGAACACAAGTTCATCATTAAAATAAATTATTACGAAACATAAATACACCACTAACATGATTTCTTCTGGAACACAAGTTCATCATTAAAATAAATTATTACGAAACATAAATACACCACTAACATGATTTCTTCTGGAACACAAGTTCATCATTAAAATAAATTATTACGAAACATAAATACGCCACTAACATGATTTCTTCTGGAACACAAGTTCATCATTAAAATAACTTATTACGAAACAGAAATACACCACTAAAACAGTTTCTTCTGGAACACAAGTTCATCACTAAAATAAATATAATAAAACATAAATACATCATTAAAACAGTTTCTTCTGGAACTCAAGTTCATCATTAAACTAAATTATTATGAAACATAAATACGCCACTAACATGATTTCTTCTACAACACAAGTTCATCTTTAAAATAACTTATAACGAAACAGAAATATACCACAAAAGCAGTTTATTCTGGAATATAAGTTCACCATTAAAATAAATTATTATGAAACATAAATGCACCACCAAAATAGTTTCTTTTACAAAAAAATTCACCATTAAAATAAATTCTTACAGAAGACAAATACTTCACTAAAATATATTTTTGTAGAACCTACATACATTATTAAAAAGAGATCCTTGCAGAATCCGAATTTACCTTCAAAAAATAATTTTATAAAGCCTGAAGGCGTCTTTAAAACATTCTTATACAACTTACATTCACTTATAAAAGAGATTCTTATAGAAACTGAATTATCCTTTAAAAGCATTCTTAGAGAACATGAATTCACTTTTAAAAGAGATTCTTATATAACCTGAATTCACCTGAGAAATATCTTATAAAACTTGAATTCACCTTAAATATTTTACAGAACCTGAATTAGCCTTTAAAAAGATTCTTTAGAACTTCAGTTAATCTTTAATACATTCTTATAAAACATGAGTTAATCTTTAAACATTTGTATAGAACTTGAGTTAATCTTTAAAACATTCTTATAGAACTTAAATTTACTTTAAAAGAGATTCTTACAGAAACTGAATTCATATCTGAATCCACCTTTAAAAGAAATTCTCCTGATGAGCTTTATTAAGCTACGGTTTACGGAATAACTACATTTATGTGTGGTTGATACCCAGCATATTTCTTATTATAACTGCAACTGAGTGTTTAAATAAACCAATGCACTATCTTGACAACCTTTCAAATCGTAAATCACACGAATGTAAGGTTAGAACGTGTAATAAGCCACGATTAAATCCCGCTGTATAAGTTTTACTTTCTCACAATATCTTACTATATTTTAGAATTGGCGCGTGCAGAAAACGTTAAGTGGTTTTAGGCTACAATTCGTATCCAGATTACGAGAATAATATGGGAATGTTTTGTTATGTTTGAAGAAATTCTGCATAGGTGCTCCAAACTATTTAAATCCAAACTGAAAGAAAATGTATAGTAACCTTATATGTTCGGCATAGTCAGATGGTTAAGACACTAGACTCGTAATGCGAGGGTCTCGGATTCGAATCCCTGTCGCACCAAACATACTGGCCCTTTTAGCCTTGGGGGCGTTATAATGTTATGATCAATCCCACTATTCGTTTGTAAAAGAATAGCCTAAGAGTTGGCGATGGGTGGTGATGACTAGCTGCTTTCCCTCTAGTCTTACACTGCAAAATTAGGGACGGATAGTGCAGATAGCTCTCGTGCAGCTTTGCGCGAAATCCAAATCAAGCCAACTTTACATGAAACGATACACATAGGATTGTTTTGCCACACTAAATAAATTACACCATAAAAAGGAATTCCCTCGAGTATCAAACATATTAAAAAAAAAGATATTGCTAACACAAAATTTTGTTGAGCTACACGAATCTATTCTTCTGGGGACTATATAAATAACTAAAATTTCTTAGACTAGGGATAGATGTGTAACTACTTAACCCCCAAGTGTTGAAAGTGAATATGTTTTTTATGTAATGATGAGCACTTCATAAATAATGTATATAAATAGATAAGTAAATTATTTATTTTGTTGATAGATGTCAGGTTTCACGTTATTTATGAATGTAATTTGGAAGATCCATCAAACAGTGGTTAATAAGCGATGTTTGATGTATCGTAAAGTGTAATTATATTGTGTATATATACATATGTAAATCTTTATACAACTGTTACAAGGACAAATTTGTTTGGAGTTTTTTAAATTACTGTATTTTGGATACAAATATGTGTCGTTAAAAAGCAGCTTCTTCAGGCTTCTTGGAATAAAAAGCTTCACATAATCGACGCCACTTTCTCGCTGTCACTGTAGCTGAGTTATAATTGATAAGCATTTTGTTTTTCTCATCTAGATTACCGTATTAAAGTTGTGGCTTGCATAATTTCAAAAGGTGGACTATTTTCATACGATAATAAGGTCAAAAAATGTTGGTAATAATAATTAAAATCCTTATGGTAAAGTCCTATTTTTAAAGAAGTTAGAATATCACGACTGTAAATACCATCACATACACATAGATACTTCCCGAACTTTCGTCAATATTTGTATAATGAAGGTCGAAATTAAAATACTTTATTATTTTTGATTTAAGTTTATTTTGAGTTATAGTGAATTTCTTCTTGAACAATCTTAAGACAGTTATAGTTGCAGTTGTTTTTCTTATAGAACAATCTCAAACCATTCATTTAAAATAACATACTTTTTCTTAAATAATACCAAGACAATCCTATAGCTATAATAATTTTTCTTCTTGAACAATGTTAAGTTATTGTTACAAAGTTATAGTGATTCTTTTTTAATAATGTTAAGATATTGTTACAGAAATATTGTTGTTCTTTTTGAACAATGTTAAGTGATTGTTACAGAGTTATAGCGATTCTTTTTGAACAATATGATGATATTGTTACAGAGTTATAGTGATTCTTTTTGAACAATGTTAATGCATTCGAATAGAATTTTGTGATTTTTCTTCTTGAATAACCTTAAGATACTGAAATAATGAATTTTCTTTCAAAATAGTCCTAAGATATTTATAAAGAGTTTAACGACTGTTCTTAAATAACCTGAAATGAGACACCTAGTAATAATACAATTATACACATGTTTGAAATTATGAATAATCTGTCCAAAAAGTCCAGTTTACTTATTGAAAGCTTTAAAGCGAAAACGAAATGAGTCACGTTGGTAAATATATTTGTGCAATATCGGAAGACATTTTGTTTCTAGCGAGACTGGAAATACGTGTTATATCCGCAACTTGCCATACAGAACCGAATGTTATTTGGTGAATGGGTTGTTTATTTTTGTACTTAATAGAGCAAAACCACATTGGGCTTTCTGCTGTGTTTACCGTAGAGGAACTGGACTCTGGATTTTTGCGGGGGATTTGGTAGATGGATAAATATTTATTTTGGATCTAATAAGGAGGTGTTGTTCTGTTATTTTTCACTGTTGTTTCTCCTTCATTTTAGCCAGGTCGGTCGACTGGACGATGTCAGCTCTACTGTATGTCTCATTAGCATACAGTTAGAACAATCTATTAAAATGTATCATTGTTACACTTAATTTAACGCTCTGAACGTAAGGACATTCTAGCAACTGTGTATTTCTAGTTGGAGCTACTAGCATGTTTTGAGATATATTTAATAGGATATCTATCTAATTTCACATTAAAGAAAGCAACACACGTCATGAAAAACAATGTAACATTTTCCCAAGAATGAATCTTTTTTTTTTCTGCGAGTTTTTATTTCTTATTTCCGTGCATTTGTACACCAAGAGTATCGGTGCATAGCCGTTCTAATTTTGAAATAGACTATAGGAAAGGCAGCCAGTCATAAGCAACTAGTGCTAACTCTTAGGCTAACTTTATTTGACCGAATAATGGAATATAATCATCACTCTTATGAATCATCTCCGACCCGAAAGTCCGGGAAAAAAAAAGAATCGAATGATAATTATCCACAAATAGGTCACTCTTATGATTATACTTGATGGGAACTTTGATTAAGTGTCCGAATTGATTGAAGACATTGTCGTTGTGATAATTTTAATTAATTTTATCACTGTAAAACTATATTTGTTCTAGAACACACGCGATCTGCTTCACGTGATTATGTTAAACTGTGCGAAGGCGTTCTTCTCTGATCACATTGTTAGTCAAGACCTCTACTGTATTTACTCACGCAAGACAGTTTAAAATGTTTACCAACTATACTGGTGCATGCTAATAAAATTGCGTTTATCTCTTGAATAATTGCATTAAACCTTGGAATCTGAGGTTTCATTAGTGGTTAGCAACTTTAAAAGATATGAATTTGTTTAAACTTCCGGTCAGGACGAAAAATATGAGCTAGTGATCGTGTACTTCGTTGTTGTTTGTAATTAAGCACAAAACTACATAATGGGCTATCTGTGTACCGCCTACCATGAGTATCGAAATCCGGTTTCTAGCATTAAAAGTCAACAGACATATCGCTGTGCCACTGGGAGGCATGCGATCTTATACATTCATCACTATAGTACACTTACAAGCAAGATGGATACACAATATTGATCTTCCTGTGAAATATTGTTTGATTTAGCGCAAAATATGCACAATGGGCTATCCGCGCTCTATTCATTACGTGGAATCGAATCTTGGACTTTAATGTTCTAAGTCTTACCGCCGACCCTCTAGAAGTGATAAACGATCAATTTTTTTATAGTGAATGTTTTCTTTAAAGCAATCCTAAATAAATGATTTCATACTTTAATTAATTAATTCAATTAACGCCATCAACTGTTGATCGATAGCTCTTTGTTGTTTGTGTTGTACTAGTCGTGTCTAACTGCTACTTCTACAACAATTTTATCTCAGTTATAAGTCCTGTGCTTTGAGCTGTCTTTTACCCACCACAATAAACCTGCGTTTTTATAGAACTAGAAAACAAAAAGGTAGCATTCATGGTATTAAGTTTTTCTTCGGAACTGTACAACAAACAAACTGTTTGAAGACCCTGACATCTTCAAACGTCATAGGTATTGTATATACTCAAATACTGCATACACTACGCCTTGTCTTGTTCATTCGATGTGCTCTTGTAAAAGATTACTATTGAGGGTTTGAATATCTTAGAACTGGTATAATTCAGTGAGAAATGGTGAACTGACGGCTGAATGAGCTTCATATATAGTTTCAGTATCTCATTTAACATATGTTCGTTTTTCTTTAGTTTATCTTCTGTCTTAAACTTTTATTTTGTTAGTGTAGTTCACTCCTATTACGACACTATTTTAGCCTATTTTTTCACTCATTTGTTTCTGTTCCCTCTTCAATTTTCGACGTTGCTGTGTTTTGTATAATTGTTGGTCTATCTTGTACTCAGTTTACATAAGAGTGTAAAGTATTTAGTCTTTGGCGTTGTTAAACATTTTTCACTTACTGGCATTTACAAGCAAAAAACACTTAGAAACAGATGACGAGGAAAATTAGGGTTAAAGTTTGCGCTATTGATAAAGCGCAAATTATTTCAATGTGCAGCTTTGAGCTTAACAACAAAACAAACAAGCCAATCAACAATGTATTATGGACAACAAGACAGACAAACAAACAAATAAATGTACCAAGGTTTTGAGAATATTTTTATGAAAGAAGGTATATTAAAGCTTAAGTATAGGTCATTGTTCTTGTTTCTAGCACGAACCAACACAACTGGCTTTCTGTGCTTTGCTCACCACGAGGAACCGAATCTCAGATTCTAGTATTATAAGTCTTTAGGCTGACCACAGGTCTTCGAGTGACCTTAATTGTAAACTATATGCCATTATTTAAAACAGAAAAAGATTGCGCTCCGAAATGTAAGCACATACATTAAATTATATTGTATGGAAACTATTAAACAACTTTATCTGAGAGAAAGCTTTGAAGGCCAAAGACTATTTTCTAGATCGGTATTTCTCAACCTTTTCCAATATCATTCAACCTCATAAGTTTTTCACAATAGTTCACTCACCCCAGCTTGAGGACAAACAGATATTAAAATAAAATGTAAAATTATTTATAAGGACTTAAATATACATTGATCTACAACTAGAATAAATACAACATAACATAAATAAATGTATTATCAAACTCTATGTCCCTCGCTGAAACAGTGGTAAGTATACGGATTTACAAAGTTAAAATCAGGGGTTTGATTCCCCTCGGTGGACTCAGCAGATAGCTTGATGTCGCTTTGCTATAACAAAACACAAACGCACACGTATCACACTACAAATAGAATAAATAATAGTAACTAATGTCCTATTTACTCTTTAGTTTGTTGTATAGTTGGTAATACCCACTCATTACGGTTTTTGATCTCATTAAACCCTCATTCGCTCAGTTGAAAAGCACGATCTTAGCATTAACACAAATTTTACCAATAAGAAGGTCCACTAGTAAAGAAATGAAACACTCTTCTCAAGAAATGTCAGTCGGCTTATGTGAATCAGTCGGGTAGATGTGGGCTTAACGATTGACGTGCTAGGCTGCGGACTGAAAGGTTGAGTAACGATGTGTCTCTGCATACACTTCGTACTTCAGGTGTGGGGCGTTATAAGGATGACAGTGAATCCTGTAATTCGACTAACGCTGTTGACAGATTGTCCTCTCTCTGGTGAACAGTTCTAAATTAATAATTTTCATGTTTAATTTTGTGTTTTGTGACATAGGTGGCCCGGCATGGCCAGGTGGTTAAGGCACTCGACTACTAATCTAAGGGTCGCGGGATCGAATCCCCGTCGCACCAAACATTCTTGCCTTTTCAGCTATGAGAGCGTTATAACGTGACGGTCAATCCCACTATTCGTTGGTAAAAGAGTAGCCAAAGAGTTGGCGGTGGGTGATGATGACTAGTTTTCTTCCCTCTAGTCTTATACTGCTAAATTAGGGACGATTAGCGCAGATAGCCCTTGTGTAGCTTTGCGCGAAATTCAAAATAAACCAAACTGTGACATACTCGTTTAGCCCACGTGTCACATAAAGCTGCGATCAAGTCGCAAATGCTATCTACTAGAATTTTTATTCCCTAACTTATGACATGGTTGCTCACGATTTTCAAGTTATTTGTATATTTCTCAAGTGTTCAGGAAACAACTTATTTAACCCAGTAGAACAAATAAAACCTGGTTATCACTTATACTATTTGGTTGATAGGTAATGTGCAATTAATTAATTAAGTTAACGTCATTTAAGTACTACAGGTGTAATGAAAAAACAGTAGCATTGATTTCAGCTAATAATAAAGTATTCTTTTGGGTAATAAGTCGAGTGTAATCAATCAGAGATTGTAATTTTGTGTAATACATTGACTGTAACCAATCATAGAGTAACATTTTGTATAATATGTTAAGTGTACCCAATCATAGAGAGATATTTTTAGTAATACAATGGGCTATAACCAATTTATCAGTGACATTTTAGGTAATACGTCGACTGTAACAGATCGTAGAGTGACATCTTGTGTAATACGTCGACGGTAAACAATTCGAGCGATATCTCGTGTAATGCATCGATTGTAACCAATTTCAGAGCGATATTTTGAGTAATACATCAACTGTAACCAATCGTACAGTGACATCTTTTGTAATACGTCGACTGTAACAATCATATTGACTCATTTTGTGCAATAATCCTAAAAACAGGAGATGTATAACATCAGTGGAACATTACAAAGTCACTAAAAACTTATATGAGTTGGTAACCAAAATTCGAAAGAGCAAAAATCATTTTCTGGAATTTAAAACAATCCATAAGCTTTCTTGGTCAACCGGTGCTACAAAAGAAATAAACTGACCCTTATCCAGCAGTTTGTTTTGTTTTTTTTGGAATTTCGCACAAAGCTACTCGAGGGCTATCTGTGCTAGCCGTCCCTAATTTAGCAGTGTAAGACTAGAGGGAAGGCAGCTAGTCATCACCACCCACCGCCAACTCTTGGGCTACTCTTTTAGCAACGAATAGTGGGATTGACCCTCACATTATAACGCCCTCACGGCTGGGAGGGCAAGCATGTTTGGCGCGACTCGGGCGCGAACCCGCGACCCTCAGATTACGAAGCGCACGCCTTAACGCGCTAGGCCATGCCAGGCCTATCCAGTCAGTCAAAGACATATCCAAAGGACTGTTTTCAAGAACTTAGCTCAGAGCGGTCAGTAATCCAGCACGACCTTTACACACTTCTAGGTTTCTGTTCACTAAGTTGTACTATTGGCTTTTAGGAAGACACAAATTTAATATTTTTAAGCTTTAAGTACATATTTATGGATCAGATATGCAAATAGCAATTTAAAAAAAATCACGAAATTTTTTTGAATATGTTAGAAACTAAAATTAAGTATGTCTTTCTTTTTTGATTCGTAGAATGGTTGTTATGGAGATATCCAGTGCACCAACTCACACGACAAAAACAAAATGGACTTTCAAACACTCTATTATTGGTAAACAGATCCTAATCGTTTGGATGAAATTAATAAAGCTTTATTTTTGGCGTGTTTTACGCACTGTACAAAAAGCAAAAACAAAATACAGTTACAAGAACACTTTATTATCGTGAAACAGATCGTAATCAATTGGATGAAAATAATAAATCTTTGTTTTTTCATTAAAACGAGTGTTTTACGCACTGCACAAAACAAAAAATCAAAATGAAGTTACAAGAGCACTAGTGAACAGATTTGATGAAGTTAATAAACATTCGTTTTTAATTAAAAATATATATTTTACATACTGTAAACAACAACAACAACAAAGAAACCACTTCCCAGTCACTTGTTTTAAGCTTTCAAAATCAGAACGATAAATTAACCAAAAAAATGAAAGATATGATGTTTCTAGAGGGCGTAATATTACAGCAATTTATAATACTGTGAACTTGCCTCTGGGATTTACTACAATTCCCAGCAAACAGTACATGTGATTATCTAACACACTTTCTAAACTAACATAACTCCTATAATTACATTTTTAACTAGCTTTTAAATATCTAGTATCATGACATATATGTCATTAACTTTAACTACCACAAGCAGTTCAATAGACGATTTTGGACCAAAAACGTACACAGAAAATATTTAAGTACAATTAACTGTTTTCAAAATATTTTCTTCCAAGGCGGTGTTGTTTGTTTGTCATCAAGAGAAGAAGAACAGGAAATAACTAGAACAAGATTTTCAGTTCTTTTTCGATGCTAAAGAAATGCTGTTCTTTTTAAATCATTTTTTTTTTGGTATAGGATACTTCTAATAATCAGTCTATCCTAAACACTTACGAATAAAGTGAAAATCGAATAAGATTATGTTCGTTCCTGGAAACAAATCCGTGTATTATGGAGGTTAATATTACCAATATAAAAATCAAATAAATAAATATTAGTCTCAATTGGTTACACATGTTCGGCTGTCAAAACTAATCATTTCCAGTTTTAACATGTATTAAGTATCTAAGACTAATATTTATTTATTTGATTCAGTTCTTTGTTCAGTCTTTTTTTATATACAAAAACTAAATTTTAACAAATATTTCTTACATTACAGAACCTAATAAATTTCATTTAAGATTTGTGACAGAAAACAAAATTAAGTGTTTCAGAAGGAATATTCAAATATGCTCCCCTTTGTCTAATTACAAATTGGTTGTTAATCGCGAAAGTAAAATTACATCTACATACGTTCTACGTAAGGTTTACAGACTCTTCACTCCAGTATTAATGTAAGTAAAGAAAAAAAGTGAAGAGTAACTGTAAATTTAATAATTCATTTACAAGAATAATAAATGTGCAAAGCCTTCTGGTTCTGGTGAGCCCTGATTGGTCAACGTCCCAGTAACGAAATAACAAATTAACAAGTTATATTCCATAGGATACATATAAAAAGTATAGCCTAATTCATTTTTATCACTGGATTTAGAATAAACTCGATTAGTCTTTTGATGTAGACAATTAAGGAACAGATTTCCAAAATATATGTTTAGTATGTAGTTGTACAATAAAAAACTATTATTGGTCACACTGGAGGCAACACGATCACAGGGTCACGGACGAAAAATGAGACGGAAAGAAAGGTCCAATGAAATTTCTACGAGTCAATGAGTGGCCGATCGAGATTTTCTGAAAGGTCAATGGTTGTGGCCTCGTAGACGCCATCGGGAAACGTGTGAAAGCTAGAAACGCTCCCACGGAGACTCAATACAAATCTGTCTGGGTCTTCACTAGGAAAAGTGGAAGAATTAGTCGAGTACTTTTTAACTCAGATAACTTATCAATCTAACATTGATAGTAATACGAAAAATAACGTTTTTACTTTCAGTGAAATATATTAAAAACACTACTAAATTAAAAGTTTATTTCTGAGTTACAAACTTTAATGTCTTAGTTGGTACATTTAAAACAACAACAATAATAAAAAATATTATACTGGTGGAAAGTTTCAAATCTATTTCGCTAAAACTGACAGTTCTTTCCTTTTAGATTTTGGAAAATTTTACTAAAAAAACATACAAAGGTTATATGTTTTCTTATGATAAAACCACATCGGGTGACCTGCTGTGTCCACCGACATGAGCCAAACCCCTGATTTTAGCGTTTTAAATCCGAAGACTTACCTCTGTCCCATCGGGGGACATATGTAAAGAAAGGACGCTAAGGTGATCCCAAGAATAGAATAGTATACGGATACGTTAGGTTCTCTTAAGTTGTTTACTTTTGAGAAAGAAAGAATAAGAGGAGATTTTACTGAAGTTTACACTATTACAAGGGGATTCATAGAATACCCCCCCCTGACAACCTGAAGACACAAGTTTTAAATTGTGGTTGACTCACGGAATGAGTTCTCGTCAGTAGTGGTGGAGGCCCACACTTTACAAGTTTAAGAGGAGAATCTACAGTTTTCTGAAAATAAAAGGAATGAGTTGAAATTATGATATTTAGAAGAGTGTGTGTGAAATGACAGATTTAAAGGATTCAAATGGTTCGTTACTCTTCTTAAGATATGTATCTTAATTCAAGTGTGTTCTGTCATTCAGTCCCATAATTCAAGTGTTCTGTCATTCAGTCTCTTAATTCAAGTGTTCTGTCATTCAGTCTCTTAATTAAAGTGTTCTGTCATTCAGTCTCTTAATTCATGTGTGTTCTGTCATTCAGTCTCTTAATTCAAGTGTTCTGTCATTCAGTCTCTTAATTCATGTGTGTTCTGTCATTCAGTTTCTTAATTCAAGTGTTCTGTCATTCAGTCTGTTATTTCATGTGTGTTCTGTCATTCAGTCTCTTAATTCAAGTGTTCTGTCATTCAGTCTGTTAATTCATGTGTTCTGTCATTCAGTCTGTTATTTCATGTGTGTTCTGTCATTCAGTCTCTTAATTCAAGTGTTCTGTCATTCAGTCTGTTAATTCATGTGTTCTGTCATTCAGTGCCTTAATTCAAGTGTTCTGTCAGTCAGTCTCTTAATTCAAGTGTTCTGTCATTCAGTCTGTTAATTCATGTGTGTTCTGTCATTCAGTCTCTTAATTCAAGTGTTCTGTCATTCAGTCTGTTAATTCATGTGTTCTGTCATTCAGTCTCTTAATTCAAGTGTTCTGTCATTCAGTCTCTTAACTCAAGTGTTCTGTCATTCAGTCTCTTAATTCAAGTGTTCTGTCATTCAGTCTCTTAATTCAAGTGTTCTGTCATTCAGCCCCTTAATTCAAGTGTTCTGTCATTCAGTCTCTTAATCCATGTGTGTCCTGTCATTCAGTCTCTTAATTCAAGTGTTCTTTCATTCAGTCTGTTAATTCATGTGTTTTCTGTCATTCAGTCTCTTAATTCAAGTGTTCTGTCATTCAGTCCCTTAATTCAAGTGTTCTGTCATTCAGTCTGTTATTTCAAGTATGTTCTATCACTCAGTCTCTTAATTCAAGTGTGTTCTGTTATTCAGTCTGTTATTTCAAGTGTGTTCTGTCATTCAGTCTGTTATTTCAAGTGTGTTCTGTCATTCAATCTCTTAATTCAAGTGTGTTATGTCATTCAATCTCTTAATTCAAGTGTTGTGTCATTCAGTCTGTTAATTCAAGTGTATTTTGTCATTCAGTTTGTTAATTCAAGTGTGTTTTATCATTCAGTCGCGGGATTTAAAGCTCAATGTTTTCTAAAACGGATAATTTTTTTTTTTAATATTTCGTTTAAATCATGCCAGATAAAACCTAGAGGTTAAAGAGTGATGAACACACCTAAATTAACAAAACTAGTTAAGCCTGACGTATGATTTCAAAAAGAATCCCAGTAGAGTGCGATTTGTTTCTCATCTGTCACAAATCATTCAGTGTTTTCTTTACACGCAGAAGAACTCATAAACTAAGATATACATTGCTGGCCAAAATCTTACGGCCAATGAACATAAAAAAAAGGTGCATTTTGCGTTGTTAGACTCAACCACTTATTTGAGTAGAGCTTCGAAATATGAAAATAAGAAAATGGAAAAAACCTTTTTTAGCACTTAGAAGCACCAAACATGGGACGTAGAAAAGTGGACGAAGGTTTTTGTTCTCTGATGAGAAACAAGTTAACCTGAATGGTCCAGATGGCTTCCAACGTTACTGGCACGATAAGAATATCCCACCGGAGACATTTTCTACACGACACAGTGGAGGATGTTCCATCATGATCTGGGGTGCGTTTTTCCATGGAACAATTGAGCTTCAGGTTATACAGGGGCGTCAAACAGCGGCTGGCTACATTGGCATGTTGGAGAGAGCATCCTTATTGACTGAAGGCCATCACTTCTGTGGAAATGACTGGATCTTCAGCAGAACAACGCTCCAATCCACAATGTCCGTAGGATAAAGGACTTTTTTATGGCGAATAACGTGATTCTTTTGGACCATCCAGTGTGTTCGCCCGAACTGAACCCCACTGAAGATGTTTGGGGGTGGATGGCAAGGGAAGTCTATAGAAATGGACGTCAATTCCAAACAGTGCATGATTTTCGTGAAGCCATCTTCACCACTTGGAATAACATTCCAGTCAGCCTTCTGCAAACGCTTACATTGACCATGCCAAAACGAATGTTTGCAATTATTCGCAATTACGGCCGTGCAGCTCACGAATGAGACCTCTTGTTGGGCATTTCCTATTCTGTTTGGGACTTCTTTTTTATATGGTCTTAAACTTTTGACCAGCTAGTATTTGAGCTAATTTCATAGTGTTCACATTTTCCCTATTAAACGCTAAAAAGATGTTTATTTTCCCTTTTCTAGTTTCATCTTTCGAAGCTCTACTCAAATAAGTGGTTGAGTCTAACAACGCAAAATGCATATGTTTTCTTTACGTTCATTGGCCTTAAGATTTTGGCCAGCAGTGTATAGTGAAGCAGCTAAAACTGTCTCGGGGGTTATTTGTGTGCGTTCAAAATGGTTAAGCTCGTAAACCAAAATTAAATTTGATTGATCGTGTTTGGTGTAGCTGATATTTTCTTCACGATTTAATGGAGATGACAAAGCAAACGTATTCCAATGAAAAGTATATGTGCTTAAAAAATAGTACTTTAATTTATTTCACTGTCTCTGTTAAAATGCACGTCGGAAACTGATTGAAAATGGACTATAAAAATGATTTCTTATTATTTTTATATATAAAAAAACTCAAATGAAATCGATGTTCAAATTAATTTTTAATTCAGAAACTGTTTCTTAATGCCAATAAAAGATTATACCATATTAGAAATAACCTGATAAACACGTCAAAACATAATGTTTAGAGCCAATAAACATAAATCACCTTAAAGTACAAGGCGACAAATATAAAACAAATATATACTTTGTGAGATCTGGTCTTATGAAATTGATCAAATTAAAATATAAAACAAACGTAGAAAAGGAATATGTGAAGCTGCAAACCAGAATATTAAAATAGCCGAAAGAGAGCCAAAATTATTTTGTGTTTTTTTTTTTTTTTTGTAATTTTGCGCGAAGCTACACGAGAGCTATCCGTGCTACTTGTCCCTTAGCTTAGCAGCGAAAGACCCGGGAAAAGGCAGCTAGTAATCACCACCCACTGTCAGCTCGTGAATTACACTTTTATCAACAAATGATTGGTTTGACCGTCACATTTTAACGCCCTCACTGCTGAAAGAACGAGCATGTTTGTGTGAAAGGGATTCAAAACCGCCGGTCGAGTGCCTCTTAACCACCATGCAGGCGGGTCAAAATCATACAAGGTTGTGACTTTGAATAAACTTGTATTAATTTGTGATTGAATAATGACATAATGGACGAGTACTAAAACAAGATGCTTATAAAATTCCGTAAAGCGCTCGACTCGTAACCTGAGGGTCGCGGGTTCGAATCCCCGTCACACCAAACACGTTCGCCTTTTCAGCCGTGGGGATGTTATAATGTTACAGTCAATCCCACTATTCGTTGATAAAAGAGTAGCCCAAGAGTTGGCGGTGAGTGGTGATGACTAGCTACCTTTACTCTAGTCTTACATCCCTAAATTAGGGACGGCTAGCGCAGATAGCTCTCGTGTAGCTTTGCGCGAAATTCAAAACAAACCAAGCACATTTACAAAAATCTTAGCTTCATAACACACTAAATAATGTTCTTAAGTTAACCTCATAAATCAAAGACACGATATTATATACATTTTACGTCCCACAAAAACGTTAACATATTTTCATAGGACTTCAGTTGTCCACGCATATGTTATCTTTGTACGCGTGATTGGTGAGTAGCTTTTAGAAGTGTTACTTAAGTCTTTTTCACAGGTTTTACGTATATTGTTGTTTAGCTTTTTTCACAGGTCAAGTTTTACGTATACTGTTGTTAAGCCTATTTCACATGTTTGGCGTTTATATAATACCAACTCTCACTTTTAAATCACACTAATATTTTTATTTGAAACATTTAAAAACTTAAACCGGTAAACTGATTGAAATATTTTCGGAACCAGTTTATTAAACTTTTAAATGAAATATTTATTAAAAACCGTATAGTCAGACTAAAAACAGTAAAATAATCACATATGTGTACCCTTTATCTCGTATAAGAATGAATATTATAATTCTTTAAAAAGATGCGCCAGTCTCACGCTAATTTTATTAAAATACACGCAAGCATACCGCTTCACATTCTTGACATCAGAGGGCACTTCTCCATGGAAACTACCAGTGAAAAGCCTTTTGTAGGTTTTATGGACACGACAGTGACATACGGTGACCACGAACGCCACGATCAAGCAGGCTCCAGCCAAAGTGGCTGCGGCAATATAGATATTGTGGAAGTGATCCAGTGGAGTGTTTACCAAGTCCAGCATGTTTTTATCTTCACCAAATCCACCAGTGTTCTCAAGTGTGTGTGCAAGAGATTTAGAATGATACAGCATTTCTACTATAAAACACAAGCGAAAATAAACAAAGTCGTTAAAAGTTGCTAAATGTCTTCAACATAAGAAGGTATAAATAATTTAGAAACCTCAAGTAATTATTAGGCTAAGTAGAAATATTGAAGTATGTAAGCACATGAGACAGAACGTAGGCCAGCTAACAGGGATATAGACATACCATACACTAGTTTGTAGATTAACAGTGGTCAAAGGTTTTTTGTCCAAGATCTTATTTGCTTGTTTGAGCGTAAAGCCAAAGAATGGGCTATTTGCGCTTTGTCCCTCGTGGGGAATCGAACATTGAATTTTTGCGATGCCAGTCCTTAAACTTACTGCTGACCCACCGGAGGGGGCTGTACAAGATATAGCATCATCCAGTAAGACTTTCAAGTACCTCACTGGGACAGCGGTAAGTCTTCGGATTTACATCACAAAAATTCGATGTTCGATTTACCTCGGTGGGAATAGCAGATAGCCCGACATGGCTTTGATATACGAAATACAAAGACACAAATAGGAGTTTCAAAAAGATATAATAAAACATCGAATTGCGTGTTACCTATTTTTCTGATGTCCTTCAACTGTTGTCATGTTTTTGATTTATAAATCATTTTCAGCCAATCAACTTCGGAGGTGTTAGTGTATAATGACGTAATTTTTTGGGGCGTGGACATTAATTTAAACAAGTCCTTATTATTTTTTCTCTGAATTGAATCAACAGTTTTATGGCATTCAATTACACTTTAAAGTGGGCTAAAAATCTTACTTATCAACAAGCATAAAATCTTCCTAGCTTAGTATTTCCAAACACATATATTTCTTTTTACCAAACTAGTTATTTTATTAGGCTTACAAAACATTGAACCGCTAGCTGAGATAACAATAACAGACATTAACGGATGTGATGAACACAAAGTTTTAATGCATGCACTTTTAACATTAATTAGTTAGTCCATTATGAATCTGAAAACTCAACATTGTAATTATTTCGACATAGAACGTTTCAGGTATATTTTTGCTTGTGACAAGTCACTGGCCAGAATACCTTTCACACAGTACCAAGAAACATAAGCTATGCTGGAGATATAGTTATTTTTAGGAAATACTAGAGCTGGTGATGTAAGAAGATCTACCGATTGACGATAAAAAGTGTAAAAAACAACAAACAAACAAACAAAAGCATTATTTGATTAAAGATGGTTTTAAAGTATTATTTTAATTCCACAGTAGTTTCAGATACGTTTGCAGTCAAACAATTTTTAATCAATTTCGTTAAGCCTAACTGACTACTTTGATTCTCTAGACATTTGGATTCATTAATTCATATTTATTATGATAAAACACATAATTTTAGTACGAAGCTTAACATAATATTTTCTTGTTTTATAAATCAAACAATAATTTGTTGACAGCTATATTTCTAAAGTAATTTCCCAAACCTTCACAGAGGTCACCGGTGTAGCCAGGTCGACAGGAACAGAAAAAAGTGTCGAGACTAGGCCAACAGCTGCCACTATTCTGACAGGGATTTGGAAAACAAGGGTTGTAATGCTGACTACAGCCTGCACCTGCCAATAGATAGTCTCAATTTATTAATATATTACAATAACATTCAATTTTTGTTTGTCACGGAACTATGTGCGTAACTTATTATTGAGATACGCATGCGCACGCACTTGATTTCAATGGATGTAAATATACTTTAGAAAACATTTTGTACAACAGCATATTAAAATTTATCAAAGTTTAAAAAAAAGCATAACGTTACTTCGTGAAAAATATTATAAGTTTATTTATTGATAAGTAAATACGGTAAAGTTTAACTCTAACTAAGCTAAAGCAAAAAACAAACGTTAGATAGAGTGTTAATTTATCTCTTAAGTCGTACTTAAAAAAGGCTTAACTAATGTTAGGCCTAAAACAAATGGTGTTGTTAATTTCGATGTTTGCAATTAGAATTATTTTGTATTATTCTATAAATCCTGTATTCAAATAAATACGGTTGCAATAAAGATACAATTTTCTCGCAAATGTTTTGCAAATTCCTGCTAGTATGTATTGAAAGAAAACATTCTTAATTGTTAAGTCGGTAGTTTTTTACATTCTCAGTCTTATTTACATACATTAGCTTACAACTAAGCCTTAAGTTACGGACTCATGCAAGAGCATTATTACTGACGTTATAAGTCTGGCATAATTAGCTGGTTATAGCACTCGATTCGCAATCCAAGGGTCGCGACTTCTAATCCCCATCCCACCAAATACGCTCATCCTTTCAGCCACGGGAACGTAATGATGTACAGTCAATCCTACTATTTGTTGGTAAAAGAGTAGTCCATAAGTTGGCAGTGAGTGGTGATGACTAGCTGCTTTTTCTCTAGTCTCACACTGTTAGGGCCCGGCATAGCCAAGTGTGTTAAGGCGTTCGACTCGTAATCCGAGGTTCGCGGGTTCGAATCCCAGTCGCACCAAACATGCTCGCCCTTTCAGCCGTGGGGGCGTTATTATGTGACGGTCAATCCCACTATTCGTTGGTAAAAGAGTAGCCCAAGAGTTGGCTCTGTGCGAAATTCAAAACAAACAAACAATACACTGTTAAATTAAGGTCAGATAGCTCTCGTGTAGTTTTGCGCAAAATTCAAAACAAACGAAACCAAATTAGCGATATATATTAACCCAGTATCTCCTCTATACGCAAAACGTGGACTTACATCCACTTGATCAAAGTCCAGTCGATGTACTAGAGGGCGTAAGGTACAATTTCTGTGGAATTTATTCATCGTGTAGCTCGAGAACAATTTGACCCGTTCATGGTGAAATATGACATAAGAGTTTAATTAAACAATTACAAAAAACGGTAACAATTGTTTTAATACAACTAGTTGCCTTTTATGGTTTATTTAAATA
Organism: Tachypleus tridentatus; assembly: GCF_004210375.1. Classification (NCBI taxonomy): domain Eukaryota; kingdom Metazoa; phylum Arthropoda; class Merostomata; order Xiphosura; family Limulidae; genus Tachypleus; species Tachypleus tridentatus. The sequence goes on along the minus strand of NC_134826.1, from coordinate 64,538,745 downwards.
TTGTTTCATTAAATATTTCTGATCCTTTCTGGGTCATATCCATACTATTTTAAATATTTTACTTCGAGGTAATAGGTCGTTTATGTTTTTTTCTCACGTCCTTCGTGCACCTAGCAAGCCATATAGTAAGCATATCTTAGATCAAAAAATAATTGGAAACATATTATTGGTATTTAAATGTCCTTACGCGAGGAAAAAAAGTATCCTTTAGAGTATGCACACATTGAAGTAGTAAAACAAAACTAAAGTCAAGCTATTTCATCCCATATCAGCGATTAACACTTTTATCCTACAGCTTGTGAAAAAACGTATTTCTAAAACTGGTGTGAAACGTAATTTCTTTTGCAACTGCATAATATCATATCTTATTTGGATTACGTTATGCGTAGAAATACAGGGCTTAAGTACGACTCAGTTATTACATAGTTAAATAGTTCAATGAAGAAAGACTATCTGATAACTAACTAATAAAATGAAACGATACGAGAGAGTGAAAGACATACCACTGTAGCCTCTATGGCAGATACAACTATAATTGTTGCCTTTGTCTACGCACTGTGCTGGATTAGGGCAAGGGTTAGGGTTACAAAGGTTTACTTTAACCTGACATCGTTTGCCTTTGTAGCCTGGACCGCAGTGACATTTGTAACTCGCTACTAGGTCTTCGCAAGCTCCTCTGTTGACACAAGGGTTAGAATCACACTCGTCGTACTCGAACTCACAGTGATCACCTCCAAAACCTGTGGAAAATTTAGCATTAAAATTAATACATGACATGCATTAAAGAAATTATATTTGCAAATAAAACCAAACTTATGAGTAATAAATAATTTTATTTATTGCTTTTGACGGTCATATGTCATGTGGTGTTGTAGCCTACAGTTGGTTGGTTGGTTTGGTGTTTTATGGCGCAAAGCAACTAGGCTATCTGCACCGTAGCCTACAGAGTGTATAGTTCTTAATTATTCTTGTAATTTATGGTATGCGCACGTTTTAATGACGTCACGACAGTACAAATTGCAATGTTAAGCGTTACTTATGCCACGCCATTTTAATGTCTACTGAATGACTGACAATTGTAACGGATTTATCGTTATTTTAATACGTACGTGTGTTTCAGTTTGATGCATGTGACTATGTTGTTGTATGTGTATTGTGCAAGTCCCACTTATTCTGTAAATTTGTACAAGGTTCTCGAGAGCAAGAATCAACATTATGTGGTTTACGTGTTTTCGAACATTATTGAACATTCGAGAATCTCGTCTAATTCTCATAAAAGTAGATAGCTGAGAGACAGAATATTATTGATCATCTACAGTCAGTATACTATACTAAGTTACAGTCAATATACTAAACCTTAGAAGCTATAATTGTGATCAATGTTATTAATAGGAAAACTGCAGAACAGGATCAGGAAAGTTTATAGTTTTCGAACATTACAAACCCTTCAACTTCAGTGAATAACTTCGAACGTTATTATTTCTACGAGAGCATTAAATAGCTACACTGGATAAAGGCAGTTTGTAATTGGAGTGAGGTCAGCCAAGGAAAGACAGCGTTAGCTTAAGTGAGATGTAACAGTATCAATTCAGAATTAATTTGCCCATCGTGGACCTAGACTGTCGATAAAATATTCAGTATAGTTTGTAAATTCTTACACAGAAACCAATATTTTTAATAATTATCTATAATAACCGTTATTATAAATTGTATTGTTGTTTGTATAATTAAATATATTGTTTGTTGAGAAAGAAAATCGTGTGTTTTAATCTTGTCAGCAAATATCATAAATTTGATTTATATTGACATTTATAAATTAACTACTAAATTCAAATTCAAATTACCGGTTATCTGAAATCTTAATACATTACCCAACACACTACTGTATAGTGATTTTGGGTGTCTAAAACAGGTGATCATAGCAAGAGGCCTTCAGCCTTCTTTCAGAGAAACCAAACAGATTCGAAAACCACAAAAGAAGCTTTTACCAACAGGTGTTGGACACCAGGCAGTAAGAGAAACGGCGACCTTATGATCTTTAACATTTTAAAGTAAAGATGTTTGTAAAAGTACAATCTGTACTTGAATACTTTGTGAGTGCACATGACAACGAGATTATGACTCAGCTTCGTAAACACTCATTATAAAATTGCAAGCCTTTAAAGCTAATGCAACATATTCTTGAACAAGAGAACATTCAGTGATGACACAGATGAACTTACCAGGTAGACAATAACACGTGAACGTTCCTTTACCATCTTCACAAACCCCATGGACACAGGGACCAGACAGACACTCGTTAATATCCGTCTCACAGTTCCGACCAGTGAACCCTCTTGGACAGTCGCACCAGTAATTTGTTTCATTTTCCCAGCAGATGGCGTTGTTCAAACATGGCTGCCCATCACATAGATTTTCTTCTTCTTCACACAATTGACCACGGTATCCTTTCAGAGCAGGAATGTAAAAATGAGATTACACAACATTATGATTTATGGTCAGTATACTAGGAAGTAAACCATAAACCACTTCGGTTTAACAACACTCGCAGGTTTAACACGCTTTAGTAGAAACGGTGATTTAACGGAATCCTTAGTCGAGTAAACCGAAATTGTGCATTCATTTTATGCTTTATTAGACACATTTATTAAACTCCCATGATATTTCAATCTGAAATTAGAGCCCAAATAATTCGGTATCGAAACTAATATTTAAAAAAAATGTTGGTTAAAACCAATCGGTTTCTGTTGTGCTGTACATAGAAACCTCCTTTACTTAGAGTAGCAATGGTTTCAAGCAAAAGTGGCAACGCCCATTCAATTAAGGAAATGCATGTGGGGAATTTTCACTCTTACTGGATAACTATTATCTATCGTACTTTTACACCATATTTTTATGGGATCTATCATAACATATTATTTCCCAAGGGCATATTTTGTGCTTAAAATATTAATCATAAAGTTATATTATGCTTACGCATTTACACGCACACACACAAACAATACAGAAACAGAGAATTATGTGAACTAATACGTGAACATGTATTGAAGAGCACGGAAATGTTTTGTTTAATTGTACAGCAGTTTATAACTCTGGCAAAAACATTTTAGTTTAGGCATCTATAAATATCCACTGTATCGATTTCAAAGCAAATCTCCTCACCCTTGATTGTCATCATAACTATTTCCCGTTTCTTTACACTCATTTGACATTTTCTTATGCGAACTCTATCTGAAACTGCATTTTTCGGAGACCAGATTGTAGGTGATGCATTTTTATTTGGTATTTAAAGGTGGATTATCTAAGGTCCATATCAATGTTACTTTTCACAATCTCCTAAAAGTTCACTATTGACGTTTCACTACCATAAGTTTAGGGTCCTTAAACTGGTGTAACAAGCTATTGGATTAAGAATTCTAGGATCTCGGATTATAAATGTGGCCTTGTGGTTAACGTATTGGACTAGATATCTAAGGGTTCCAAATATGGCTTTGTGGTTAACGTATTGGACTAGATATCTAAGTGTTCCAAATATGGCTTTGTGGTTAACGTATTGGACTAGAAATCAAAGGCTCCAAATGTAGCCTTATGATTAATGTATCGAACTGGAAAACTAAGAGTCACGGGTTCTAAACGTATTAGACTAGACATCTAAGGGTTCCAAATATGGCTTTGTGGTTAACGTATTGGACTAGATATCTAAGTGTTCCAAATATGGCTTTGTGGTTAACGTATTGGACTAGAAATCAAAGGCTCCAAATGTAGCCTTATGATTAATGTATCGAACTGGAAAACTAAGAGTCACGGGTTCTAAACGTATTAGACTAGACATCTAAGGGTTCCAAATGTGGTCATGTGGTTAAGGTATTACACTAGAAATCTAAGGATTCCAAATGTAGCCGCCTTGTGGTTAAATATTGGACAAGAAACTTAAAGATTCCAAACGTGGCCTGGTGGATAACTATCGCACTGTGAAACTAAGGGTCACGGGTTCTAAACATGGTCTTGTGGTCAATGTATTGGACTAGGGAAGTAAGGTTTTGGGGGTCTAGAAGTGACACTATTTAGCACTCTTTACATCTTAGCGTGTTATCAGAGTGACAGTTAAACCTCCTATTCAGTTAAGAGCAGCCTCTTCAGGCGGCGGGTGCTACTGATTGGTTGCATTTCCCCTTGTCCGACAGTTCAAAATTATGGACAGATGCCTAACTCATAGGGATATCTGACTTGGCCGTTTCGCCCCGAATGAGTAAAGATCACACCAGCTGTTTCTAAGTCGAAAACCCAGGATTTAATATCGAAACTACGACTGCCATATAAAGTCCTTCTCAGGTCTTGCCTGAAGATAGCAGCACATTAGCAGCTGGATCTAATTAGTAAATATCATCTCATATTACAAAACATTAACTAATTAATAATTAGACTTATACGAACGTAAGGCAAGTAGCCAGCCATAAGAAATATTCTTGATGTGTCTGAGTTAAGTAAGATGCAAGTTTTAGAATAGTCTCTCAAAGACAGTTTTAGTCATATAAAAGAAAAACTACGAAGAGAAAATGAATAAAAACAATATCTTTAGAGGGTATGATTGCACACAGATTCTTTACTGATTTGGGCCTTGTTTACTTTATTTCCAAGTATCAATGAGGCCTAGTAAACAAGGGAATGTTTTATGTCTTTCACGTAATGTTATATATAAAATATTAATGCATTTTCTATCCTTTGAAAAAAACACAACAAAATAATACTGGTGTGCCGAAGGACTAAGAGTAATAAACCCCTTTAATAGTTGAATCAATTAGTGTTAACTTATGAAAGTTAAACTTATCCTTATCAGTGTCGAGTTGATCTAAAGTCAGAATGTCCACGAAACGTTATCAAGTCTGCCTGTGTTCCCTTTACAGGTCTTTAGTCCTCCAGTATTACCTACCTCTCAACTCATCACCACCCGTTTTATCTTTGAATCGTGTGGCGTTAAACCAAATACAACACAAAAAAACTAGTTTGACGTTTTTCACGTAAACTAAGCGAAACATTTACCGTGAGAACATAAGCAACGGTAGCCAGCATTTCTGGTCCCGTCTGTTACATTGAAACACAATCCACCATTTTTACATGGGTTGTCACGGCAACTGCCCAGTTCTTCGCAGTGACGGCCCTTGAAATTTGGACAACACCGACACATGAACGACTTCTGTAATAAAATAACAAAGTTATGAAACCACTGGCAAATCGTCCTTAGTGCTGATGTCAAGAGAAATGAAAACGAGCTCAAGCTTTTAGTGTTGTTTTTGGAATTTCGCGCAAAGCTACACGAGGGCTATCTGCGCTAACTGTCCCCAATTTAGCAGTGTAAGACTAGAGGGAAGGCAGCTAGCCATCACCACCCACAGCTAACTCTTGGGCTACTCTTTTACTAACGAATACTGGGATTGACTGTCACATTATAACGCCCCCACGGCTGAAAAGGCAAGTATGTTTGGTGTGATGGAGATCCGAACCCGTGACCCTCAGATTACGATTCGGGCGCCTTAACCATCTAGCTATGCCAGGCTTAGAAAAAAAAATTAAGAAAAAAATTTTGAGTTTGTTGTTGAGTGTTAAGATACACAATGAGTTATTTGTGCTCTGCCCTCAACAAGATTTTTAACTGTGGATCAAAAATGACAAACAATGTCAGAATTTAAAATCTGAAGTAACGAGAGCGTTAAAACCTAAATAAATTTCGAATGTAAAAGTTGTAAACAAGCTGTTGAAATTCAAGGGATTTTTTCAAAAATAAAAGATAAGATAATTTAAATTAAATAAACCATATTCATCTGCACTACCTAAAAATCATATACTTTCTACTGTGTTTTTATATGTTTTACGAAATATAACACAGACTTCTACCAAACATGGATAAAATGGTAGACACATTCGTAGATGTTACTTCTTATATTATTAAAATTAGTACGGTTAAAGTGCTAAACGTTTTGTCTTAACTAGCATCACCAATATGAACACATTTAAGAACTAAACGTTTTAACACCAAACATGCTCGCCCATTCAGCCGTGGGGGTTTATAATGGTACGGTCAATCCCACTATTCATTTGTAAAAGAGCAGTCCAAGAGCTGGCGGTGGGTGATGATGACAAGCTGCCTTCCCTCTTGTTTTACATTGCTAAATTAAGGACGGCTAGCGTAGATATCCCTCGTGTAGCTTTGCGCGAAATTCAAAAACAAACAATCAAATCATCTTAAGAAGACTTACCAAAATGAACACGTTAACAGTGCATTGTCCATATCTTCAACTTAACAGCAACAAAAATGGAACATAAGAAGCTTTTTGGTTTCGTAACATATACGCCAGGCCTACTTCAGTTATTATCATAAGCATTTAGTTAACTACCTGATGAATACTCTGTCTAAACAATCCATCAAATAATAGTTAACTACGTAATTTAGGAACTGGAGCAAAAACAACCAAAAACGATTTAGTTTAAAATTTCAATTGTACTGAGATCATCCAATATGATAACATTAGTAAGCATCTGCATTATTTTTAGAATTTTGTAATGTGAATGTGGAAGAAACCTTTTAAGACTAGCTTTATATCAACTTCTGTTTCCCTTAAAATTCTAAAATGGCGACTATATTGATTTTGAAGATTTCGTATAGTAAAATCTCCTTATCTAGATGATCAAACGATTTTCTCAATCATTAAATCACTTTAACAAACAGACTTTTTCAAATTACCGCCAGTAAAATACTATTATTTTTTTAAACTGTGTAACTTATTTAATAACAATCAGCTTACGTATCCAACATTTATTATGCTCTCTCTATTCAATCTCAAAGAAGCAAAAACACAAGGCTATATTTGTACTGTCTTTGCATTACTAATGGGTAAAAAGAAAAAAAGGAACAGGATTATTACAAAGTATGTTAGATATTATCATGTTTATTCTTCGCGTAGTTAAGCCTAGTTTGCCATCCCATTCTCAAGGATAGGTTCGTTTGCTTGATGTTTTAGAAGACGTTTGAAATTATGATCAGTGAAAGAGATGCCACATCTCTAAATTAATTGTGAGAACAAAATTAAAAATACTTGAATACCAACAGACTATCATCGTGTTAATAATTTTTCACACAGTTTTCTGGAATAGAATTGTTTTTGGCGCTTTTTCATACTGTTTCGAATATTCGCGCAAAGCTTCTCAATGGCCGTCTGAACTTTCCATTCCCTATTCTGGCCAAATGTTTGTTGTTTGTAATTTAGCGCAAAGCTACACAAAGGGTTATCTGTGCTCTGCCTACCACAGGTTAAATGTTTTAAGTCCGCAGACATATCGCTGTGCCACTAGGGGGCTTTTGATCTAGTAGACAAGAGGGAAGGCAGATAGTCAACAGTCCCGCCGCTAACTCTTGAATTGACCTAACCCACAGTGGGGTCTGACAATTACTCGTATAATGCACCTGAGGCTCCAAAGTACGAAACACATTTTTTTTCTTTTTGGGCAAACGAGACGTGATTCGTGTCTCCTTGGTTTCCATATAGAACACGCTAAACATTAGGACATGCCCTTCTCGCCACTCACCAGCAACAGTCACGAAAGCCATTAGGAACACATTTAATCTATATTGGATCGTACTGTGTTCTGAAAGTGTGTTAAAATGTGTGAAACGTTAAGAAACGGGAGATACAGAGGGTTGAGTACGTTACACGAAAACATTTTTGGAGCCTCATTACATTGTTACAGTCTATATCATTCCATCAGGTCAAACTCTATCTGACGACCAGAAATATTGGCAGTAGCTCTAAGTCGTAGTTTTCATGGCAACTTCATTATAAAGTTGTCATGATAAAAGCATCTCACTTTTCCGTGCTTTCCATAAACCAGCTAGTATACGAAGGTGACGGTTTTCCAACACCCATTTTAACTATCCGATGGTACAGAAACAAATAGGAGCTGCTTCCGGATATTTGACCGTTATATACATACAGTTACGACAGAAAGTGTTCGTACCCCCTGCGTCGTGGGTAGTTTTTTTCCTCATAACTTAAAAAGTTATGGCTAATAGACGTATAGTATATTATAAATATTATACTGACACATATTTACATATTTTTTTATGTAAATTGAACGACAAATAAACTGTTTATAAACAAATAACCAAACATAGGAGGGGCAGAAAGTGTTCGTGCGTTGTGTAGCCTTTCAGGTGAATTACTTGGCGCAATCTCTCCTCATAGCCCTCCATGATTGTTTGACAGTACTCCATTGGTATTTTCTTCCATTCTTCTTTACAGAAGGCCTCCAACTCTTGCAAGTTTTTCGAATGACGCTGAGGAACCCTGGTCTTCAACTCATGCCAAACGTTTTCAATTGGGTTGAGATCGGGTTACTGCGATGGCCACTCCAGAACGCTTATATGGTTCCTCTGCAACCAGGATTGCACATATTTCGATGTGTGCATAGGGTCTTTGTCGTGCTGGAAGATCCAACAACGCCCAAGCCGCAAGTTCCGAGCATCATTCTTGATACAAGTGCTTAACATATCAACGTACTCTTCTTTTTTCATGATTCCGTTGACGCGGTGAAGGCTGCCTACACCGAAAGAGCTGAAGAAATCCCATAGTATGATCAAGCCACCTCCGTGTTTAACTGTAGGGATGGTGTTCTTTGGAAGATTTCGTTCCCCCTTCTTACGGAAAATATTGCGAACATCATTGTGGCCAAAAAGCTCTATTTTAGTCTCGTCTGATCAAAGAATACTCTTCCGATAGGTAAAGGGTGTATCTACATGCTTTCTTGCATACCTCAATCGTGCTTCTAAATGAACAGGCTTTAAATATGGAGTTCTACGAGGACGGTGTGCTTTGAACCCAGAAGAGCGTAACATGTTTGTAACTATGGAGGTGCTTACTTCAACCCCAGTTTCCCTTACCAGTTTCTGTATGTCATTACGTGTTAAACGAGAGTTCCTACTAACTTCTCTGAGAACCTTCCTCTTGGCTCTCTCTGGAATTTTGATGGGGCGTACGGGACGAGGGAGGTTAGCAATTGATCCTGTAAGCTTAAACTTGGCATGTTTAAGCTTGGCAACTTAAACTTAAGTTGTGTATCAATACCGGAAAGAGACACACGAGACTTGCATTTTACAATAATTATTTTTTTTAAATCACTGGACAGTTGTTTCCTGTTCGCCATGATGACCAAGCAGATAATGACGGAGACGGCGTTAAATTGCCGGAAGTACATTTTTTGCTGGCTAAATTCCAATAATTATGAACCCAGTGTCTAGTTCTGGAATGGTATAATGTAGTTTATTCGCCAAACTAAACAACAATTTTACGGGAATATCAGTTTTTTCACACGTTCTGAACTGTACGAACACTTTCTGTTCCTCCTATTTTTGGTTATTTGTTTATAAACAGTTTACTTGTTATTTAATATATATAAAAATTTATGTAGATGTATGTTAATATAATATTTACAATATATGTTACTTCTATTAGCCTACTCGTGATACTTTTTACGTTATGAGCAAAACACCACTCGGGACGCAGGGGTATGAACACTTTCTGTCATATTTATGTGTGTGTGTGTGTGTGTATATATATATATATGTACATTCGCATGCCTTGTTTGGGAGATATTATTGGAAGTCATGTCTCGGTGGACCCATTCAATGGCGGCCTTATTTCCTGTTTGATTATATTGCATACTGTTACTTGGGTTATGAGGACGGATATAGCAATTCGCCTTTTTAATTGAAGATTTTCATTTGTTATATATGTTGTCGCAGCATTTTGCTTATCAAGGCTAGGGTACAACTTTTGTATGGCTCTTTCTGGATGGCCTGGGTGCCCAAGTTAATCCATATTCCCTTTTTTTCAGAACGCAGTTAAACACAGGGAATATTTACGTCTTGGAAATACTAAATGAAATTTATTAATTCAACAATCAATTGTGGTGTCATTACATTATCTAAGAAACGCCAAACAATGTCAGAATGTGATTTTGATAAATTCTTTTCAAGCATGGCTGCGAAACAGCTGCGATTTTTACATGATTCACTGATATGCATATTCAAAATCCATTTTGATATAACATACAAGACAACCGAATACACGATTCAAAATAAAAATGATACATTAAAGTAGTAGGTTTGGAACATTTTTTTTATTATAAAATAGATAAATTAAAGAATATGGAAATTAGCAACAGCAGGAGACAGAACAATTTTCGTGACCATAGCTAAGAATATTTTAGGCTAAATTAGTAAACAACTAAAACAAAATTAATTTGCACTTATGTTTGTTTGTTTTGTTTGTTTAAAATTAATCACAAAGTTACACAATGGGCTATTTGTGCTCTGCCCACAAAGGGTATCGAAAACCGGTTTCTAGCGGTGTGAGTTCGCAGACATACCACTATGCCACTGTGGAGGGGGCGTTTGTTTGGATACGATATTATAGTCCCAACAGACTTCTCCAGAATTTGGTATAAAACTAATTCCTGTTATAATGTTTGAGAAAAAGACATAGAAAGAGAAAATGCTTTGGCTTATTTATATCAATATATTAAATAAAATCATACCTGTGTGTCATCACTAACACAGTTACCTCTTCCTGAACATGGAGCTGAATCTGATGTCTGAAAACAGTCTTGTGACTGAATAGTCAGATTTATTCTCCACATCAGTGTAGTCTGAGAGTCAAATGTCTTCAAGGTCACTATAAAAGTAAACAAATAATAGTGGTAACATACTTGCTGCACGTGTGTAAGATCTCAGATAATATTAATTGTTCTAGGAGTATATGTATGTCAACACCTATATTGTGGCCTCACATAGTAGTAATTGTGTAAAACCTATATTTTGGTATCACTGAACTTCATTTGTTCTAGTATTACACTATGTAAGGCCCTATATCTTAATCTTAGTGAATTTCACTTGTTCCAGTATTACACTATGTAAGGACCTATATCCTAACCCTAGTGAACTTCACATGTAAGGACCTATATCCTAATATTGGTGAATTTCACCTGTTCTAGTATTACACTATGTAAAGTTCTATATCCTAATCTTAGTGAACTTCACTTCTTCTAGATTACACTATGTAAGGATTTCTATCTTAAATTTATTAAACTTGACTGTGTGTCAAGTTATATATATATATATATATACATCCATGGCACATATATATATATGTATATAACCATGGTATACATAAGAGTTTTGATTTTATATAGTAATTTAGATTCATATGGAAGTTATACATGTACATGATGGTTCCCACGTATATATCCATCTTATCCCTTGCACACGATAAAGGCACTTAGATTCACGAATAAGCAACAAATAATATGTATTCCTCCGCGTAATCTGTAGTTTCTTTGCTTATGATGAAGGGTATGTATTTGATAACCTGCATATAAATCTGTGTTTACATTGTCTAATATCCGCAACGATACTTAAGTGATAAAGCAAATGTATCGGTTCTCATATGTATGATGTGATAGACTATTTTTTGGTTGTTTTATTAATAATTAAAGACTTAGGTTTAAGTTATTGTTTGTAAGTATAATAAGAATCGGTGTATCAAAGCTGCAAACCGATAAGAACCAACGTATCAGAGATACAGACAAACAAAAATCAGTGTATTAGTCATATACACGCATACTAACTAATGTATCAAAGCTATAAGTTTACTAGAATTAATGTATCAAAAATACATGATCAGAAGAACCAGTGTATCAAAGCCATCGGTATACAAAACTCAAAATCTCTCTGTTTATTTATTTCCTTGCTTGTTTGTTTGTCTTCTGCATTCACTGCACAGGTCACACTTCCCGCACGTGAAGGTGCTCAAAATTACAATTTTCTTTGATACATACGTCTTTCATCTGCTTGCCAAAGTGCTAATTTTACCGTTACCAAATACATTGAACGAAAAAAATTCTACGCAGTTTTGAGATTTATTTGGTAAGTTTTAGATAACATTACATTAAAATATAGCATTACAGGCCTATTTTGTTACTGATCATTAACTATACATCTACTAATACACCATACATTTAACCACACACACACAAAAATGTACGTAGGATTAGAACGTCGTCTGTGAAAAAGCAAACAGTAGGCTTTGCCTATAAAATAAATTTATTCTGTCAACCATAAAATAGACTAAGTGAAAGGAGCAAGGCTTTCATTATAATATTTATTGTTTAAAATAAGATTAAAGTCGAGTCAACGAATATATTTTATTGTACTTTTCTATTCCCTATGCGGTTTGATAACTGGAAGCATTTTTTTTCTTTTGGTATATTATAAAGTACAATATTGTGTTTTGTTTGCAATATATTTCATACATCAGTGTCGTAATGTGAATATATCACATTTATAAAAATATATTAAATTTAAATTAATGCAAATTCAACATAATATTACATACAGTTCTGAGGGTCGCGGGTTCGCGCCCGAGTCGCGCCAAACATGCTCGCCCTCCCAGCCGTGGGGGCGTTATAATGTGACGGTCAATCCCACTTTTCGTTGGTAAAAGAGTAGCCAAAGAGTTGGCGGTGGGTGGTGATGACTAGCTGCCTTCCCTCTAGTCTTACACTGCTAAATTAGAGACGGCTAGCACAGATAGCCTTCAAGTAGCGTTGTGCAAAATTCCAAACAACAACAACAACGTTTGAAATTTTAATATCTAAGGTGGGATGAAAGAGGATGGGAAAAATATTGCTAGGCTTACCCTGTTCGCTACATCGTTCACTCATACGTGTTTAAGATAATCAAAATATTTTCCATAATGACCTATTTATCCTTGCCAGTGAAGAAAGAAAAAACAAACATTGTTCATAAGGAAGCCCTGATTTAAACCAGATTCGAAATTTATTTTCAAAAATCAAATCCAAGGTGTGTTTTTTTTTTTTCACACTGATTCACAACATATTTTTATCTATCGAAATATGGAATTGGAAAACAAAGAGTAGTTTTTCGGAAACCTGATGAACACGTGGTAACTTTGCAAAGTATGCTTATTTATCAATGTATCAAAAATACAGGATCGTAAAAACCAGTGTATCAGAAATACAGTTGTAAAAGCCATTGTATTAGAACTGCAGACTTCTAATAATAACAGTATCAGACCTACAGAGTCATAAGAACATAACATTAAACAGTTTACTTTTTACAGCTTAAAGTTTGAAGGTTACACATATCTTTCAAGGCTTAACAATTTAAGATTAAACTTAACATTAAATAGTCTACTCTTTAGACCTTAACGTTTCAATATTATCTCAAAATGAAGCATAGTTTTTAAGGTTTAACAATTTAAGATTAAACTTGACACTAAACAGTCCACTCTTTAAAAACTAACGTTTCAATATTATCTCAACATTGTATAATATGACTTCTAGAGTTTAACAATTCAAAACGAACTTAACGTTAGTCTTATCTTTATAGTTTGAGTTCAAGGTTATTTTAACATTAAGTATAGCTTTCAAGGCCTAACACTTTAACTTTACATTAAACAGTCTACTCTTCAGGGCTTAACCGTTCAAGGTTATTTCAGATTTTTATCTTACCATCAAACGTTCTAAGTCCTGGATCTACTAGCTCAGGTTTAACGATATACTCCTCCAAAATTTTGTTTGTTTTCCATTCCGAAATTATCTGAGTGGTCTTGTACGTTTCCAAACAGCTTGAAGTTGCCGTAACTGTTGTGTTATACAGAATTAATTCTAGACCATTGTTTTCACCAATGCACCGCTCCACGTCTTCTGGTGGTTTGAGACTAAAACCAAATTATATAATTAAATTAAAATGTTTTATTCACAGAGAAAAAAGAAATAGTTAACACTGTTGGGTGTAAACAGGATAACGAGTTTGTTCTTTAAACTTCTGTAATTACACAGGCCTGCGATGGTTTTCATTGACTCGAACCTTTAAAATGTCCCATAGTAACTCCTGTTCGCTGAATCCGAAAAAAAAAAATCCATTTTCTTACAGAACGTAATATGTACTTTTATATATGTGAATAATTTTCATTAAAATCGGATCACATTTTATTATACTTAAGATATTGACAACCACTGGCTATAGACCTTTTTAGACTAACTGCGACGCGAGAGTCTTATCGGTCGTTCCAGAACTCAGGATAAACACACCGTTAGTATATAAACGGTTAAAGGACGCATGACGTGTCATTTCTGGACAGTATTTATTTTCAATATTATTTACTCGTCGCTATGGCAATAAGAGGTTATGTAAGTGACCCAAACATATTCTATCCCATTTGTGGTCAATTTATTGTAAATCTGATTTAACTAACTGTATACTTTCTTCTTGATTTGTTAAAAAAATCCTTATGTGAGAGAAAAAAATATTATTTTCAAAATCTGCGAAGGTGAACTATGGGAAATACATTATTAAAACCAAAACAACTTTTATGACAGTTAATTATCTGTTACCGATAATTCAGCCCCCCCCCCAGTGGCCTAGCGGTATGTCTGCGAACTCACAACGCTAAAAATCGGGTTTCGATAACCGTGGTGGGCAGAGCATAGAAAGCCCATTGTGTAGCTTTGTGCTTAATACAATAAAAAACCGATATTTCACGTGAAGGCTAATTATTAAAGGCTTAATAAATATGCTTATGTCTCATAGTTTCTTTAAAACTAATACTTACTATAAGTAGAACTATAGATATGTATCTCTAACAATACTTACTGGTTGAATGAATAAGCTCGAAGTTTTTGTGACGTGATTGTAGTAACATTCTATCGCATGGTTAATATGTCAGTGCTATCTAACGACACAGTTAGAACACTCTCTTATTGTGTGGTTAAGATGTCTATATTACTTTCTGACAGGCTTAAAACATTCTCTCGTTGTGTTTGTTAACGTACTGTTACTGTGTCTTATTATATTATTAACGCGCCAGTATTTCTCATTTAAATACAGTTTTATTGTATAATTTGTTTGTTTATTGAATTTCGTGTAAAGCTACACAAGGGCTATTTGCACTAGCCGTCCCAATTTAGAAGTGTAAGACTAGAGGAAAGGCAGTTAGTCATTACCACCCACCGCCAACTGTTGGGCTACTATTCTATCAACGAATAGTGGGATAAACTGTCACATAATAACGCCCCCACGGTTGAAAGAGCGAGCATGTTTGGTGTGACGGGGATTCAAACCTACGACTTTTAGCTTAGGAGTCGAGCTCTTTAACCATCTTGGCCATGCCGGACTTCTATGGTTAACAAGACAGTGTTTGATTCTGACAGTTTGAATCGTGTGATCTGACATAGTTAGAATTATATGTTATTTGTGGTTAATACGACAGTATTTAATTCTAACAATTAGAACTACGTATTATTGTGTGATAAATATAGCAGTTTTTATATTTGAAAGTAAGAACTATGTGTTATTTTGCTACATAACTTTATAGAACGCAGGTCTTAAATACATAATGAATTGTGACATGCCGATAAACAATTTTATTTTTATTAATTTATTTTCATAAAAATCTAAAGTCTAATAGTTGGGAGACATCTAGAGCCATGAGACAAAAATAGTTCAAAGCTAAGGGTAGCGTGACGACATCTTCAATGAATCATGATTATTATGAGATTTCTTGTGGTTCAGACGATTTAACTTTTTCTTCTCTATATCAACATTCAACGTTGTAAAGTTCTCAGGATGAAAAAACATAGACCTGTAACTATGTCTCCAACCTTGTTTGTTTTCCTACTTTTTACGATCCCTGTTTGCAGGTTTTTAATTTTTCAATTTTATATTTATCTTTTCTGCTGGGGGGCCTAGCGCGTTATGGCGTGCGCTTCGTAATCTGAGGGTCGCGGGTTCGTGCCCGAGTCGCGCCAAACATGCTCGCCCTCCCAGCCGTGGGGGCGTTATAATGTTACGATCAATCCCACTATTCGGTGGTAAAAGAGTAGCCCAAGAGTTGGCGGTAGGTGGTGATGACTAGCTGCCTTCCCTCTAGTCTTACACTGCTAAATTAGGGACGGCTAGCACAGATAGCCCTCGAGTAGCTTTGTGCGAAATTCCAAAACAAACAAACTTTTCTGCTGGATTTTTATATACTCAACATAGGGCAGAGGATTACTTTATATGGTAGTTAACTTTATATATGTAATGATAATAAACATAGCTAGTAGCTAGCTGACACGGTTCATTATGATTTACTATAGCTATTGACTACTTGATCGCATTAGTTCAAGGTGTTAAATGTCAAGCTGAAGCTGGGGATTGTCCTGAAGAATTGTTTGAAAATACAGTGAGCATCTATAGTTTCTGAATAACTAAATTTTCTCTATATATATATAACGCATATTAATGAGCAAATATACGCTCAGACTAAGGCACAACCCTTACTATTAGCATATAAAGGTTTACTAGCCAAAAAGCAGCCTTTTCAAATAAAACATACACAGATGAAACATCGTTTTAAACAAACCATAATGTATTTTAGAGTGATTATTCTGCAAATGTGTGTGACAAAATAATTAATATTGCATCTATTTCACTTCTTCATTTAATACATAACACAGAGGGTGTGTGAATGTGTTTTCTTGGAGCAAAGCCTCCTCGGGCTATCTGCTGAGCCCACCGAGGGAAATAGAACCCCTGATTTTAGCGTTGTAAACCTGTAAACTTACCGCTGTACCAGTGGGGAGCAATACAGAGAGTGGATCTATAAAAACAACGATTGCATAATGTACAAAGCATTGAGTTTCTACATGTTACAGTCATCTACTATTCATCTGTTATTAGCTCGTAATTACTGTTTCACCTTTTACTTAAACTTTATAAAGAAACGCTGGACATTTGTAAAAAACAAACAAACTAATTTTAAAGGTGCATCGTTCATACTACAATTATGATGTTTTTTATTATATATAAAAGATAAAAGAAACCAATCGACTTGTTAGTACCCCTACAACATTCACAGTACATTATTTACTATTCTACAAAAGGTTTGCGTGTAATATACCAAGCTAGTTTTGTTGTAGGCTAGCAAAAAAATGATAACAATTATTACAAATGGGCCGTTTTGAGCGGATTTTGTTTTCTTCGTAAACCTAACATGCGTGTTTTTGTGTGCATCTTTATATGTGTATAGCCTTAACAATCAATAATAAAGGTTTTAAAGTGTTTGAATTCAGTCTTTAGTGTTTAAGATGGTTTTTGCCTGAACGTTTTATCAGGGTTTTGGATAATTCCTCAGGGTCCCCGTCACACGAAACATGCTTGCCCTTTCAGCCGTAGAGGCGTTATAATGTGACGATGAATCCCACCGTTTGTTGGTGAAAGAGTAGCCCAAGAGTTGGCGGTGGATTATGATGAGTAGCTACCTTCCCTCTAGTTTTACACTGCTAAATTATGGACGGCTAGCGCAGATAGTCCTTGTGTAGCTTTGAGCAAAATTCCAAAACAAACCTTTCTGATGTGGGGGCGTTATAAGTGACGGTCAGTCCCGCTATTTATTGATAAAAGAGTAGCCCAAAAGTTAGCAGTGGAAGGTGATAACTAACTGCCTTCCATCTAGTCTTACACTGTTAAATTATTGACGGCTAGCGGGGACAGCCCACATGTAACGCATGGCCAGGTGGTTAAGGCATTCGACTCGTAAGCCGAGGGAAATGAGTTCGAATCTCCGTCACGCCAAACATGCTTACCCTTTCAGTCGTGGGAGCGTCATAATGTTTCGGTCAATTCCGCTATTTGTTGGTAAAAGAGTAGCCCAAGATTTTGCGGTGGGTGGTGATGACTAACTGTCTTCCCCCTAGTCCTACACTGCAAAATTAGGGACGGCTCTCGCAGATAGCACTCGTGCTATTTTGCGCGAAATTCAAAACACACCAAATCAATTCTATTCCACAGTTTGATTCGTTCGTTGAAATCAAACACGTTTTGTTGCAACATAACTCATGTGAGGTTTCTTCATTTCCGAAAATAATATCAAAGTTATCGGACATCTACATTTTCTGCTGTTCAACTGTAACAGTTTGGTTCTTTTCAACTGAGAATATACACGTGTTAATCTCATGCTTCAAGGTTGCATTCCTTATCCGTTCATACACAGGAAAAATGCTGGCATTATTCCTTCAAGCATCATACCTACATATGATAAATCTGAAAATAAAGAAGGAAAGAAAATGGTAACTTGAATAGGCTTAGCAATTAAAGCTCTAGAATTTTGTCAGGACAGTAAATGATTCTGCGCATGCGCTTTAAGGGGGTGAAATCATCATGATCCACGGAATTGGTCACTAAAGGTCAGCAAAGAGGAATGATCTGGAAATTTATATCGCTCTATTTAACCCAGAAAGACTGGCGAAACTATTCAAGCTATGCTTGAAAAGACCTTTTAAGGTTTAGTGAAATATTTTATATTTTTATCACGCAAAAAATGAAAATAAAACTAATGTTTAAACAAGCCTGATTATACCATACGTAGTATATTAACGTCATAAAATAAACCTGATAATGTGCATTGACAGTAAAGATGTGTGTGATTAGAATTAAGCACAAAGCTACACAATATCTGTGCTCTGCGCAACACAGGTATCGAAAGGAGGTTTCTAGAGGTATGAGTCTGCAGACATACCGTTGTGCTTATATGTCATACTTTTTTTACAGCCTACAGTGTGCATAATTCGTCTCGTGGTTTATGCCATGCGCAAGTTTTACTGACGTCACGACAGTACAAACCACAACGTTAAGCGTTCAATATAACGCCATTTTAGTGTCTGCTGACTGATAGACAATACATTACTGTACAGTGGTGCGAGTGGTTAAATTAGTTGACCCTCCAGGCGGCTTTCGGTCCCCCTTTCGATTTTTCAATACGAGTGATTGTGATTATTAAATCAAATTACGTATTTCATGCTCTCCCAAATTAACAGAGTTTTATCTTGTCATGCTACTTTAAATATGTTTAACATTCATACAGACGTATCACACGTACTACATCTATACGACAATCACAGAACCAACTAATCAAAGAAGCCACAGCCAGCTATTACGCTTGTAAATAAAAGTAAGTTTGTTTGGTTTGAAACTTCGCGTAAAGCTACATGAGGATTATCTGTTCTAGTCGTCCTTAATTTGGCAGTCAAAAATTAGAGGGAAGGCAGATAGTCATCACCACCCACCGCCAACTCTTGGGCTACTCTTTCACCAACGAATAGTGGGATTGACTGTCATATTATAACGCTCCCTCGGCACGACCATCTTTAGTGGGAGAGAGATTCAAACCTTTGAACTTCAGATCACGAGTCGAGCGCTTTACCCACCTCGCCATGCCGGCCCGAAAGAAAGTCTTCCTTCGACTTACCTTAGAGAATCACCATCTTGCAAACGTATCTCAATGACGTCAGATCGAATGTCATTTGTGGTTTTTAAACTTGAGCAGTTTACTCCGACAGCGCAGTGTATCTAAAAAAAAAAAGATAGTTACATAGTTGAAAATATTCTAAATACCAGTCGCACAAATAAATAAACAAAAACGTTGGTTCACAAAAATTTTGAAGATTTCAATATTAAAAAATTATTTAACTCTCCTAATATTATTATTATTATTAATATTATTATTTTTGTTAGACTGAGTTTTTCTTTTATGCCAAAAGCTATGAAACGGGTATCTGGGCTCACCCTGTTTTTTAGCTGAGCATTTAGGAGTTTTAAAGGTAGTTGCATAAAATATTTTCCAACAACCGATTTTACTACTTTTATTTTAACATTCTGGGAATATGGTGGAGAGAACGAGCGTGTGAGATTTTTAATATTACCTAATATTGAGATAAATTAGAGAAGAAATTAGGAGCACTTATGAAAACATTATCAGCGATAGAAATTCTAAATCTCTGATTGATATTGGTTGTTGTGTATCTGAAGAAAACAACTTTTTCTTTTTACTTGTTCGGGAGTGGGTGTGAATTGTGAACCCGAAGGTTTATGGTTCGCAGCCCGTTGCCACGAAAATGTGTTCTACTAAAAGAGTGAAGGGTCTTGGATCGCTAAAATCTGGGATTCGATTTATTTCCACCATAGATTTGTTACAAAACAAACATACTTTTCACGTTTGCTGTAAGTTTCTTTTGGTGGGTAAAATAAACAGTAGGCAAAGTTTGAATTGGAATTTGGTCTTTTTATTAAAACAATGAAACTAAAGTGCCAACAGGTAATACAATTACTTTAAACTTTATATGCTTTAGCAAACAACCATAATTTAATGACATGTCCTCTTCTGTTTGCAAAATCGAAGAGAAATAATTCTTTGATTCAGTTGTATTTATCAAGAATGGATCTTTATAGTTTAGGGGTTCTTACACTTGTTCGTCTGGGAACAACCTCGGCGGGGCATAAGACCCCTCGGACCCCTTACCGATCTTACTTTTACTTAACAGGTTTCGCTTACAACTGAAAAACAACAAACAGGCAAACGAGATAAGTTTGTTTATTTATTGAATTTCACACAAAGCTACACGAGGGCTATCTGTGCTAGCTGTCCTTAAATTAGCAGTGTAAGACTAGAGAGAAGGCAGCTAGTCATCACAACCCACCGCCAACTCTTGGGCTACTCTTTTACTAACAAATAGTGGGATTGGCTGTAATGTTATAGCGCCTCCACAGCTGAAAGGGCGAGCATGTTTGGTGTGACGGAGATTCGAACCCGCAACTCTCATATTATAACATTAGAGTTAACTGGAATAATGGTGCTGCTTTTGCATTTTGGACCAACCCGCGGACCACCTGTAGGACTTTCACGTACTATCAGTGCTTCACGAATCGCATCTACAACGTCACCTGACCAAGAAATAACGTAGTATAAACAGCATTCCGAATGATCGACCACTTCCAAATTTTCGCAGAATTTCTACTCCATCACTAATAGCATGAAGGTCATGCCCTTATCGAAGGTGATATTTAGGTGCTATTACTCTGCTTGGAGCTTAAACTTTAGAAACTGTTTCTCATGCCCTTTCGTTACTCCTTGTTATCGTGAATATTCCTGTTGACTTCAGGCGATTCCGAATTATAACAAATGTCATCATTACTGTTCCCTTGAGAATCGTTCAACTTCCTAGTGTGTTGTGTCTGAGTGTTGAATATGATGCGTTATGAGGAAGCACTTAGTGATAAGCAACTCCATAGTGTGTTGTTATTAAAACACTTAGTGATAAGCTACTACACAATGTGTTGCTATTACTAATCACAAATAACTTATACCTCTGAAATGTTTACTCACGAACACATACTAGAATTGTTATTACTCTCAAACATACGCTTAAATTGTTGTTTTCGATAAAATCTCACAATGCGCAGCAGATAAACGATGTCCATAAAACCTTAATACAACTTTTGATGCATATAATATGAAAAAACCAACTATAAATGGTGCGTGAAAACGTAATTCATAACGTTTTATCAGAGTGAAATTAATTAACTTTTCTGTGCTTCAATTTATTGTGTTTTTTATTTAGTTAAGATCGATAACTGATAAGAGATGACGACGTTAGAAGAACAGGGTAAGTATATGAAATGATTAGCTGAACCAACGTCCATAACATCAGTGAGAAGAAAAGTAACCACTCATTACAGGAAAGATCCAGCACAGAGGAACTCAATTAAGAATCAGATAAAAAAGTTTAAAGAAAGAGTGAATGATAAATCACGATCGAGAAGGCAACCAATCAGCTGTTAAGCTGTAGCTGATGTCCACAAATCAGATGAACGAAGCCCACGCCAATAATTGCTTAGAAAATTGAACAAAAGATATAAAAGTTGAAATGTAAACAAGGAATAATGGATACCCTCTACGTAATGCATTCTGATCATTGCCAAAAAACCTTTCGAGTTGTATTGAAGTATAATTTTTCAATTGAGAGCTTGCGAAACAAAACGCATAACAATTCATATATTAAGCCAATGCACCATAACATAACGAGTGTCTTGCATACTTTTAATATAGATCTATGTAGAACAGTGTTCCATCGTTGTTATTGAATAAAAATACAAAGAAAATTATTTAAGAGATAATATTAAAAAACAATACAACATGACCATGACTGCATTCAAGAACTGGATTATTTCATGACAATAAACAATAAATATATGCCTTTGTAATATTCCAAGTGGTGAAATAAGTGTGTTGGTTCGATAACATCATCCAATACTGATAGACTTGTTATTTTAATTTAATTAGAAGCTCAGACAACCCTTCATCTGTGTTTATTTGAGTATGATCCTTAACAGATTGGAGCCAGGTGTCGTCTAATCTAAGCGTGTAAGGCTACGTATCGAAGGGTCCAGGGTTTGAGACCTAACACCTCTGAACATATACTTTGTTCGCACTTCCAGTTATAGGCGCGTTATGAAATTGTCTTTACTTCTGTTATTCGAGGCGGTTGCTTTTGATTATCTGTTTTTTCCTTAGGTTAATAACTAGCTATATCTGTTACAAGAGGTCTCTGATTTAGGTGTGTGCATAAGGTAACTTCAGATTATATATTCGAATTTTTACTGAGCCCGGCATGGCCAGGTGGGTTAAGGCGTTTGACTCATAATCTGAGGGTCGCGGGTTCGAATCCCTGTCACACAAAACATGCTCGCCCTTTAAGCCATGGGGGCGTTATAATGTGACGGTCAATCCCACTATTCGTTGGTAAAAGAGTAGCCCAAGAGTTGGCGGTGGGTGGTGATAAATAGCTACCTTCTCTCTAGTCTTACACTGCTAAATTAGGGACAGGTAGTGCAGATAGCCCTCGAGTAGCTTTGCGCGAAATTCAAATCAAACAAACAAACCCTGTGAATAATGGATTTATCTAATGTTAAGTTCACTGTATCTTCATTAAATTTTCAGTAAGAAATTAATAGTAAGTAAAGAGGCAGTGTGATGGTAACTTTAATGTTTCATTGAAAAAACAGAACAACATAAAATAAACGCAATTTCTGATTTTCTGTTTTACGACCCTCATCACCACGTAGATTTATTTATGGTACACATGAGTTTGATATTACGTATCGGTCAACGTTCTCGAGCCTTTTCACTTCGTCTCTAGGTGGCAATAAATACCTAGTTGTTTAAATGTTAACAACGTCGTTAAAGTAGGGCAATTCTAGTTCCTTTAATGTATTTTTAAGAAAAAACTTGAAAACATATGTATTTCATTATTTGCTTTCCATTACTATTCGACAATCAGAAATATGCATTTGTATCGTCTGACATTAATGTTGTTTACAATCTTGCTCTATTAGTAAAGCAAAAGTTTAAAATTATACTTTCAATTTAAAACACACCCCCCTATATTGTTGAAAATAAAAGTACTGAAATCAAATTTAAATGTTGACATGGTTTGAAATAAATATTCAGTATATTAATATATAACTAATTCACATTAACCTAAATGAGCAGTCATAACATAAAACTAAACAAAAACGCCTAAATCTTGCTGGAAAAATAAATAATACAGTTATGTCTGATAAACTGTATGACAGTCTAGCTATATATTACAATTATGTTTGATTAAACTGTAAGACAGTCTATCTATATATTCCTGTTTTAATTTCTATAGGATATAATTTTTTCTTATTTTTCAATAATATTTAAATATTATTTTTGTTTGTATTTAAGCACAAAGCTACGTGACGGGCTATTTATGGAATGCACGGCACGGGTATCTAAACTTGGATTTTAGCATTGCGCCACTGGGAGCTTATAAAATTTACTCCACGTCGTGACCAGTAAAAATAATTTCACCTTCATATAACTCGTGTACACTCTTCGTAAATGTAACAGAATAAACTTAACTCACAGATAATATGATCTTAAATCTAATTATCATATACAGTTTTACTTTTTGTCGCACATGATATGTGAACAGGAAAAATTCTTTTAAGTTCGTTGTATTTTCATAATAATTTATACTATTATTGTTTTAAAACCTAATACGCTTTTCCCTTAACGATCCCATCTTAAAACACAGTCTCCACCTAACACCCCTCCCTCTTTATAATGTAACTTTTTTAAGTGTAATACGAGAGCATATTTTGTTCGTTGATGTTAGCCTAAGTTTATAGACGGCAGTTAGGCTTCGAAACTGCAGTCACGCCTTAATGAATAAAACCAATAGACAGTTAGAATGGACCGCACCCACAGCGGTGCATACCTGTAATGAAGAAATTCATGTTTGATATAGCATGCATTCTTCTTTTTTTAACCTCTTTCCTCTAATGGGGTCATTCGCACCAGAATCGATCAATGAAGTGAATTCGGTAACAGTCAACGTTAATAACAATAATTATCTCTTTACTCTGGTATATGTCAATTATTGTTAAAACTAACATCTCCCCGGGTAAGATTTCGGATTTATAACGCTAAAATTATGGTTTAGATTTCCATGAGGGACACAGCGATAGTCCTTTGTTGCTCCGCTATAACACACACACGTAGAAGTAACGCAGTTACCTTTAAGATTTTATCACGTTTTTCAGTGGCGGCGCCAGGATATTTTCGTTGGGGTGGTATGGGAGGGTTTCCCAAAACGTCATCAATATGAAGTATAGATGGTAAATTATAATAATGTAAATACCAAGGTATATTTCAGAAAGGTGTGCTATTTTGAACTGCGTTTTCAATGCAGTTTTCATTGGAAACTCATACTCTGATTAATAATTCATTATTACAAATTAAAAATAATCTGTTTATGAAAACATGCGTATATGTAAAAGAGGAAGCTCACCTAAGTTCCACCCAAGGTAATACATAATAATAAAGAAAATTAAGATTAGCTTAGAATGAACATTTAATATACCATTAAGAGTAAAGCTACAAATCAAAAGAAATATAACATAAAGACATAGTTTACATAGCAGAAACGAATTATCCCATGTGAAGTTAACACACTCTGAGGAAAAGTAAGGTCACTATCAGACTAATTATCTTTCATCATGTTGTGTTTATAGTCAATATTGCTTCAAAACAATGCAACTGTTCTGGTGGTTGGCAACAAATGTGTCTATAACAGTATCAATATCGAGTTGTTTTGCCCTCCTGGAGTTTAGTGACATGACAGCAAGGTTGCTGTTGCGGTTGTAACCACTGCTGTTGCGCAAGTATGTCTTGAGAAGCTTCAGACATGAGAAACTTCTCTCACAGGCAGCTAAACTGACAGGCAGGGTCACAGCGATACATACAAGTTTGTGGAGATCCATGAAGGCATCCTTGTATGGCTCCAGCATGGTTACAAGCTTCAATGGTGTGGATAATTCTTGCTCCTTGTCTTTCTTCCTGGTAATTAGTCGGTTCGACTGGTGGACCTCCACTGCGAGGTCATCCTCTGCCACACCATAGTTTGCTGCCATTCCTAAGAGTGCTTGCTTGTCCAGAAATGTGGAGTGTTTGGGGTTTAATGTAGTTGCACCCATCAGAACACTGCAGGTATCAAAGGAGAATCTTCTATTCAGCTCGTTGAGCATCTTGTCTATGATGGCACAGAAGGTGTGTCTCCTGGCATCTGGTGTTGGTTCATTTCTTTGGCCAGTACTAGATGTGATTATGAATTCGTCCAGGTGTCTGGGGACAGATTGCTGTCCACCTTGATGCACCGTCTCAGTGCGTATTACCACTTTCTTAAATATATCCTCAGCAGACTCTTCCAAGTTTTTCCATGCTGATTCAGTTCTCATTTCTGAGAGACCAGAGATGACAGATTGTACAAGGTCCTCTGCAGAGGCCAGCTGCAGGTCAGGTGACTGGAGGTGGTCTTATAGCTGTTTTGTCATCAGCAGTAGTTTTTCTATGGCCACTAGACTGGTTACGAACTGCTGATGTAGGCCTTTTGATTCAGTGGCTCTGTTGAAATTGTCCCCCTCCACAAAAAGCTTTAGGGTTGTCACAATGGCAGGAAGGGTTCTTTTCACAGCCAGACAAGCAGCATGTTGGCAGGCCCATCTTGTGTCTGACAGTTGCTTCAACTCTATGTGCTGGTTCACGGGTTAAAGCTCTTTCTGTACCTTCAGAAATTCTTCAGGGCACAACCGATGTAGAGCAGAATTTGTCCAGCGTCTGAATTGTCACAAAGAACTCTGCTGCAGCCTAGACGTTGTGCACACAATCAACTAGCACAAGGTTGAGCCTGCGTGCATAGCAGTGGACATACACAGCCTGAGACACCTCTCTCATGAACATCTCCTGTACGCCACTGATGTGCCCTGACATGACTGCAGCTCCGTCACAGCACTGGCCAATGCAGGCATTATGGTCAATACCACATTTAGCCAGAGTCTCCATGATTTTCTTGAGCAATGAATCTGCATCCAGACCCTCAGCAGCTGTGAAGTCCAGGAACTCCTCGTGAAGGCTCTGTTGGTGGAGGTACCTTACCACAATGGACAGCTGTTCTTGTTTGCTCACATCCTTTGTTTCATCCACCATTAGAGCAAAATGCTCAGATTCCATGACCTCCTTGCAGATATCTTTCCTGATCATTCCAGCTATGGTGTCAAGCAGTTCGTTTTGGATATCATGGTGCATGTACTTCTTCACGATTTCATCATACCTGAAAATAATGTCAAGAAGTTCCAGGAAATTGCTCCTTTTATCTGATTGACTACCTTCCCTGTGACCTCTCTGGGCTTCATTTTGGCAGGCCGTGTAGAGCAGTGCATCTATCACGGCTCTTATGTAATGTCGGTTTTCTTCCACAGTTTTAGCATGGCTTGCATCGAGAGCATGTTAGATCCTTGCACCCTTTGTTTTCTGCAATTTAAACTCTGCCCAAGCTTGCATGGCAAACTAGTGTCCTGCAGAGTTATCATGAGACTTCAGTGATGTTGTCGCCTTCTTCCAGTTCCGGAAGCCTTCACGGCTGAAAGACTTCTCAAGTTTTACCGAAGTGTGTGTGACTGAAAAGACGACATGCGAAGCAGAATGCAGCATCTTGGGTACAGAGTACTCCAACCACGAGTGCTGATCACGCCAATTCTTGTTGAATGACCTTGACTGGTCGTTGTATTCTGTGACTGGGTATCTCTTCAAGTCTGGACAGGTAGGACCACTATCTGGAAGCTGGCTCAGGTCCTTGGGTCCTGGTGGTAGTTTTTTACCCTTGGCGTGAGTGGTGTTCTCTTGCGGCTCGGGTCCCACACTAGTCGTGTCCGCATTCTCACCATCACTACTGTCCTCCTCACTTGCATCACATGTGTTTGTAGGACCGTCTACTCGCTGCCTCTTCTTGGGTAGCAGGTAGTGTTGCATAATCAACCCTATGTATAGTGTGACCAGTTTATGTTTTGGTGGGTGATGACTGACTCTTGTCTTGTGTGTTGGTGACCTTGTTTGAAAACGAGTCGCTGATTTTGAGTTCCTTTTATTAATCCAAACTGAGTGTGTGTTCCAGTGTGAGGTTGAGTACCAGAGAGAGCGAGAGCCGCGTAAACAAATATAACTCCCTTTTATACAGAGCGCGCGAACGTCAAAGTGACCCCGGAGCCGGCTGACCGCTAGTACCACTTCTTACTTCCAAGTTGTGTCAGTTTATATGAAACTAATGGGAATTTCTCTCCTTATATTGGCATTAGGGTTTACAAAGGACATTCATTTTAAACATCGAAATCTAAGGAAAAGATATAACATACATACTATTGGGCCATTTCATGAAGAAGGAACAAATAACAATTAAACATAGTTCAACATTACGAACAACTGCTCTGCGGCATTGAAATCATCAAATTATATTAATAGTACATGAAAATTCAGAACATATCCGTGAAATACTGTTAGAGAAAGTGTTTATCTTTAACCATGTAGCAAAAGTACTTAATTAGAGGATAGTGATAATGTAAAATTACAGGGCTAATTAGGGAACACAATCACAGCTTTGATAGAGCATGTTGTAAAACTGTGAGCAGCTAATGGGAGTGAGTGGGGGGGGGGGGTAGCGTGCAGCTGGCATCTGGATCTCAACAGGTCTGAGCCGATCGTTAGCCGTACGCAGAGCATACACCATGGTCAGCGGTCGGTGATCATACGCTTAAGGCATTCGAGGCGGGAATTGCGCGCTCGAACAAAGCAAACCCGCGGTCTGGATATTGAATGGTCATAGTAGCACCAAAACAAAATGTCTAAATTGCAGTTGAACTTCACAGAAAGCCTGGTTTCTTCATAAGTTCACATTAGTCATGCAGGCCAAACTGTGATTGTGATATTGTTCTTATTGTCATAAGTGTGACAAGCTGAAGTGGGTTGGCTCATTCTGGGGGCTCAAGCCCCCCTTGGCGCCGCCACTGATGTTTCTTATTTGATTTCACCTAACACTCTGACCTCTATATTAATTTTTTGAAACTATGAAAGAAAATATATCTTATAATAACATTCTTTTGGTAGTTACCATGTTAAATTGGGTAATAAAAAATTAGCTGATGATCCGACAGGATAACAACTTCATTGAGTGGAAAGTTAGACCGTATGGTCAGAGCAAAGCTTACTAAAGCTCAGAGTCATGCATGCTTTCTTACATGAGTTGTGTATTGAAGACCTTGTGGAAAATTTAGTATTGTGCTTTGATATATAACCGGCCTGGCATGTGTAGATGGTTTAGACACTCGACTCATAATCCGAGGGTCGTGGGCTCGAATCCGCGTCACACCAAACATGCTCGCCCTTTCAGTTGTTGGGGCGTTATAGGTGACAGTCAAATCCACTATTCGTTGGTAAAAGAGTAACTCAAGAGTTGGCGGTGGGTGGTGTGACTTGCTGCCTTCCCTCTAGTTTTACACTGCTAAATTCGGGACAGCTAGCGCAGGTAGCCCTTGTGTAGCTTTACACGAAATTCAAAACAAACCAAACCAGTCATACATAATTAAGGAATTATTATATATCTGGTCTTCATGGGAAGTTCATTGTCATGCTATCCTACAGGGTATCCGTGTTCAGATATGGTCAGTTTTAAAGGGAAGTTTTATTTCATGTTGCAATCTGAGTTACAATCAGTTCACATTTGACGAGCCAGATACAGTTTGTCGTGACATTCAGATAGATTGTATGAGCTAACAGAGTGAGCCGATATCCGGGTCTTCTGTGCTTTCCTTACAACGCACAAGTTAATTAAATAACATATATATTTCACTATTTTTTTATTGACAGTCTTGTGCTACGTGTCTGGTCACACTTTCTTGTAGTTTCGTTTTTAATCTTATAAATATTATTGTTTAATATTAATTTCAACTATTTCTTCTTCACACATCTATATACATATAATACTTGAAGATATTACTTGGTATAATATTTAGGCCTAAAATGACATCACAAGAAAGTATGTTTATACGATTGCTAATAAGATAACAGTGATATATCACCATGCAAACCCATTTTTCTTCCACTCCTAAGGTTAACAGAAAGATAACAGAAAAACGCACTACTATGAACCAGCACAAAAACAAAATACACACCGCAAATGTTATTTCACCCAACCTCTTCTAAAGCGATCAATACTACTGATTCCAGGGGAGCGAATGCCCGGCATGGTCAGGTGGTTAGGGCGTTCCACTCATAATCTGAGGGTCGCGGGTTCGAATACCCCTTACACCAAACATGCTCGCACTTTCATTCATGGGGGCGTTATAATGTAACGATCAATCCCACTATTCGTTGGTAAAAGAGTAGCCCAAGAGTTGGCGGTGGGTTGTAATAGCTATCTTCCTTCTCTCTAGTCTTTCATTGCTAAATTAGGGACGGCTAATGCCGGTATCCCTTGTGTAGCAGTGCACGAAATTCAAACCAATTTCCAATTCCCAACAAAAAGAAAAAAAATATGGCGTTTGCATCATGTGTAGACAGAAAGTATAAAATAATCCACAATCCAATTTATTCCCCATTGTACCATTACTTGTCGGGCAAAATTAGCTATTAAATTTTTATAAACCAAAAGCTTTGTAGGAGACTATTTTTTCAGAGACTGTATGAGATTGCGAAAACAATGTAGACGAATACACATGCCATGTTTTGTAACAAAACAAACTACCCGCAGGTAGGAAACACGACAGCCATGTAAATTAAATTTACTGATGTTTAATATAGGGAATTAATCAACATAATTTAAATCGGCAATCTTATAGAAACCGAATGTTCTATTTCCACTCGGGAGAAAAAAGCAAAGACAAAGTGCAGTGCTGTTCAGCACACTTGCTTTATATCTTAACAAAACAACATAAAACTTAAGCAAAAAATAATAATTTTTCTCAACAAAATCATTACAAAAAACAAAGCTAAGGCCAGATGTATTAGGTTGGAGCCCACTTGACATTTGAGGTAATACCCAGAAAGATAGAAAAAAAAAGAATTTCGTGTCTTCTGTTTTGTCTGAAACTTGAAGAATATACTAACTACGAATGTAATTTTCATTTACAAATGTTTGTTCGTTCGTAGTTCAACACAAAGCAACGCAATGGAATATCTGTGCTGTTTTCATCACGAGTATAGAAACCTGGTTTCTAGCGTTGTAAGTTCACCTACATACTGATATGTCACTGGGAATCAAAACCCAGTTTCTAGCGTTGTAAGTTCACCTACATATCAATGTGCTGCTGGGTATCGAAACACGGTTTATAGCGTAGGGTGGGGTTTCTACAAAGAATTGTTTGTAAAGTCGTGCTCCTAAATTTCGTGTATTTTATTCAGACATTTTCGCCGCATAATTGATTACATTTCTGACATTTTAACTATAGTTAAACATATGTGGAAGTTCATTGTGTCCGGGAGTCTTTCTTCAGGGCCGGGACAGATATTAATATCCTTACTACAATGAAAAAATTGACATTAAATGCTGCTAAAATAATTGTATATTTGTTTTTAAGCACAAAGCTACACGATGGGCTGTCTGTGCTGTGCTCACTTCAGGTATCCAAACACGATTTTTAGTGCTATGAACTCTCAGAACTTATTGCCGAGTTAGGGGGGAAGGATATTAAATAAATAAAACCTTAAATTCATAAAATAAATATCACGTGAAGGGTTAAATATTATAGGTGATCTAACTTTTTCATTTAATTTATACGTACGTATAGAAATGATTTTAGAGAGCCTCAGTAAGAACCAGACCTTAGTTACATTGACAATGGATCAGGTTGCCAAGGGAATTACAACAGAGATAAAATATATAATCGTCTCATCATATTCGCACAAAACATTAGAGCGACAAGCGACAAAAGATACCTAATCTCATAATACTATAATAAATTAACGTTTTTAGGCATCGTTTTTAAGGTATTAGATTTCACACGAAATGTGAGTAGATAAAAGAATTAAACACGAGATTAATAAAATTAAAAGAATTTGCACATGATAAGAAACATATAATAGTACGTACAAGAAATAACATTAAAATAACGAATTTTAACGTACAGTCTGCCTATATTTCAATTTATATTACATCTATTCTAAAAGGACCCATAAATGTAAAAAAAAATCTATTCCGTATATGAAAATTTCACAATTTGCTGTTTAATGAAGAGCTACATTTCTCAAACACTTGTGAAGCAGAAGAAACGTCTGATATTGGTGTCTGATCAAAGGATGTTACATGTAATAAAACATCAGCCAAGCTAGAATATAAAGAGGTTACCAATATAAAGATGTAACAGTGACAACTCCACTGAACAGATTGTCAATATACAGAAGAAACAGTCATGACTCCACTCAAAAGATTACCAATATAAAGATGTAACAGTCACGACTCCACTGAACAGATTACCAATATAAAGATGTAACTGTCACGATTTCACTCAAGAGATTACCAATGCAAAGATGTATCAGTCACGACTCCAATAAAGAGGTTACCAGTATAAAGATGAGACAGTCACAACTCCACTCAAGAGGATACCAACATAAAGAAGTAACAGTCACAACTCCAACTTTTCTTAACTGAGGAGGAGCGGGCAATAAGAAATACAATGAAGGTAAATATAAACTCAGATTAATGTACAGAGTTATTTCCCGATTTTATCGCTATGCGCCTTCTGTGAGATTTGATATATATATATAAAAAAGGGTCAGCTTCTACGAAAGAGCAAATGTATGTGTTTTTCTTATAGGAAAGCCACTTTGGGCTATCTGTTGAGTCCACCGAGGGGAATGTAACCCCTGATTTTTGCGATGTAAATCCGTAGTCTTACCGCTATACCAGCGGGGAACACGTAAGATCAAACGACATGAAAACGTAAATTTGGATGGTTTGATTTTGAGAAAAACAAAAACAACTGTCCCAAAATTTATTCGTAGATAATGCAAGATAAATAGTTAGGAAGTGAATATAGAACCTAAAGTGAGTTATGTAGAAGAAGAAAAAAAAAAGAAGTCTTTGAAATATTATTAACATATTGTTTTGGAATTTCGCACAAAGCTACTCGAGGGCTATCTGTGCTAGCCGTCCCTAATTTTGCAGTGTAAGACTAGAGGGAAGGCAGCTAGTCATCACCACCCACTGCCAACTCTTGAGCTACTCTTTTACCAACGAATAGTGGGATTGACCGTCACATTATAATGCCATCCTAGCTGACAAGGCGATTTGTTTGTTTGTTTGTTTTGGAATTTCGCACAGAGCTACACGAGGGCTATCTGTGCTAGCCGTCCCTAATTTAGCAGTGTAAGACTAGAGGGAAGGCAGCTAGTCATCACCACCCACCGCCAACTCATGGGCTACTCTTTTACCAACGAAAAGTGGGATTGACCGTCACATTATAACGCACCCACGGCTGGGAGGGCGAGCATGTTTAGCGCGACGCGGGCGCGAATCCGCGACCCTCAGATTACGAGTCGCACGCCTTACGCGCTTGGCCATGCCAGGCCTATTAACATATAAAAGGCAGTTGTTGCAAAGCTGGTAAAGTGAGGTTATTTCTGAATTCTCCATTACCTTCAGCGAATTAATGTAAATAACTCTTTAGAGGGCGAAATACGTAATCACACTTTAAGATTTTCAATTAATTATTTTCCTGAAGATATACTCAGCAAACATTATAAAGCATATTCGGCCAGTCTGTTTGGTTTGGTTTGTTTTGAATTCGCGCAAAGTTACTCGAGAGCTAACTGCGCTAGCCATCCCTAATTTAGCAGTGTAAGACAAGAGGGAAGGCAGCTAATCATCACACCCACCGCCAACTCTTGGGCTACTCTTTTGCCAACGAATAATGGGATTGACCGTAACATGATAACGCCCCCACGGTTGAAAGGGCGAGCATGTTTAGTGTGATGGGGGATTCGAACCCGCGACCTTCTGATTACGATTCGAGTGCCTTAACCACCTGGCCATGCCGGGCCGACCAGTCTGTTACTGAACGCCTAAATAATGATACAAGGTTTCCAGAGTAAAATATAAGTTGTAACGCTCACATTGTTCTCGGTATGTGTTTGTTGGACCCTCATTTCATTCTTGTAGCTTAGATCACCATGTCTAGTCCTATTCTGTCTTATGACCATGCTCTTGGAAGTAGTTCATGCAACGTAGGTTCCATTACAAAAGGCTCCGTCATAAGACTGGTATGTAAAAAACATCGAAATGATACTCCAGGCTTATCATAATCCTTCTAGTTCCTATACGAGGATTTCCTAGCGCCTGTTTCAACTGTGTAAATGCAGAGAAAATACAAAAGCTGTGCCTGGTGACTTAATCGCTATATCTTCGTAAATAATAGCAATGAATGACCGTTTCATTTTCCAGTTTCTTGAGATATTGGATGGTTGAGCAAATATGTCGTGGAAGCTGCTTGTGTCTATGTGGCTTCTGTTCTTTTCCAGACAAAGGTCCTTTTTGATTACATTGCGTACTGTTGCTTAGAGTATGTAGCTAACCTTTACAAATGACCATTCTGTTACAAGACATTGCATTTTGCTGGGTCATGACTTCTTGCAGGTTTCTTTTTCCAATGTTTATGGTGACCCAGGTTGATCCATATTCTCGTTTCCATTCCATTAAAAATACAAAGGATATCTCTGTTATGGTAATTCTAAAACCCGGATCTGAACATGAATTTTATGATATGAGTAGTATGAATGTTTTCAGACGGAAAACTGCTTCGTAGCTTTTCCAAAAAGGGTCGAGTCTTGGTGGTATCACACAGTTCATGTAAAACCAAAGACTGTCAGAATGTAGTTCTAATACATTCCGTTTCACCGAAACTATATATCGATTGCGATATCACGTGACTTGCTTATAGGATATTCAAAGTCGCTTACATCATACTCAGCTCCCTGTAGTTTAACAGATAAACTGGCACTCAGTATTATTACGTTTTGCTTTAAAATAACGGATGCTATTTTATTCTTAAGTTTCAACAAAAGCCAGCTTGATTTCTGTTTACCTCACATTGATCAGCTCAAAAGTTGTGCCGAAAAATTTGTAACCAATAAGAAATATTTGACAAAATGTGAATATTTCATGTATTTTATCTTTGAGCTATAAGGTTTTTCTTTCCTCAATTCGAAGTGCGTAAGTACAGACTTTTAAAAAATCCTATCGAGAGATAAACTATAATTTCTTTTAAACTATTTGTTATTTTACTACTTTTCTAATAGTTAATTTAATATATTCTAAAAGCATGAAACGTTAGTGAGATTGTAGTAACAATAACATAATGTTCAAAGGGAAATTAGCTTTCTTTCATTTTGAACGCGTATGTATCCTAGTGGCTCTGGGGTAAGTCTGATGGCTTATAACATTTAAGATCTGGTTGCAATCCCTGTGAATGGCAAAGCATATGTAACACACATTGTAACGTTTTGTGCTTAATACAAAAAACACAAACAAACACGAAAATAAGGAATTCAGGGACAACAGATTAAAACAAGTGGTCAGTATTTAGTATCCGTTCTTCACTTCTCACCTGTTATCAAGTGAAAACTGACAGTTTGGATTCAACTTACCAACCTTTTATTATAAAAACGCCCTGTGGTTATGGCACTCAACTCACAAACTGAAAGTAGCGGGATCGAATCCTGTCACGGAACGCTTTCGCCATTTTAGCTATGAGTACGTCATTGTGTGAACGTCCATCTCACTATACGATGTAAAAAGAGTACTCTAAGAGTTGGCAATGGACGATCATTACTTTAATATATCACTTTAAAACTGCTGAAGTCTATATTTTGATACCTGGAGTGGGCACAGCTCAGGTAGCCCTCGAGTAACTTTGCGCCAAATTTAACAGACCTTATCGAAGTATCATTAAACAGTATATAACGTTTTATTCATCTGATTCATGTTACCTATTATTTGTTTGTATTTAAGCAAACAGCCACACAATGAGTTATCTGCTCTGTGATCACGACTGGTATCGAACCCTAATTTTAAACGTATAAGTCCTAAAGCTTACCGCTGAGCTACTTGTGGAGAAGGGACTCTCTTGGTTTTTTTTTCGGTTTTTTTCGTTCTTCATACTTTAGGTAATTCAGTCAATGCATGACAAGTAACAACTGCTGGACAACTGAGACATGATAACACTTGGCAAGTAATAAATGTTAGGTAATTGTTTTTTTGTTTTTTTGTTGTTTTTTTAATTTCGCGCAAAGCTACTCGAGGGCTATCTGCGCTAGCTGTCCGTAATTTAGGAGTGTAAGACTAAAGGGAAGGCAGCTAGTCATCACAACCCACGGCCAACTCTTGGGTTACTCTTTTACCAACGAATAGTGGGATTAAACGTCACATTATAATGCCTCCACGGTTGGGAGGGCGAGCATGTTTGGTGCGATCGGGATTAAAACCCGCGACTCTCGGATTACGAGTCGAACGCCTCAACACGCTTGGCCATGCCAGGCCCGTTAGGTAATCCAGACATCATGACGCATGGCAAGTAACAACTGCTGGGCAAGTGAGACATGATAGCACATGGCATGTAACAACTCTTAGGTAACTGAGACGTCATGACGCGGCCCGGCATGGCCAGATGAGTTTAGGCGTTCGACTCGTAACCTGAGATTCGCGGGTTCGAATCCCCTTCGCACCAAAAATGCTCGCCTTTTCAGCCGTGGGGGCGGTATAATGTTATGGTCAATCCCATTATTTGTTAGTAAAAGAGTAGCCCAAAAGCTGGCGGTGGATGGTGATGACTAGCTGCCTTCTCTGTAGTCTTACACTGCCAAATTAGGGACGGCTAGTGCAGATAGTCCTCGTGTAGCTTAGCGCGAAATTCAAAAACACAAGCAAAAACAAACATCATGACGCATGGCAAGTAACAACTGCTAGGTAACTCAGACATCATGGGACTTGGCAAGTAACAACTACTAGGTAACTGAGACATCATGGCGCGTGGCAAGTAACAACTACTAGACCACAAAGAAAAATGTGAAAATCAAATTAAAAGGTATTTTGTTGCATTATTTTTTAAATATATCATGATTCAGGTAATATTTATTACACTAATAAAAACTTTATCTACAATACAAAGCTTCGCTAAGACAGTAACTGTGTCTGTTACAATTTCAATACGAACATCCGACAGTTGTTAACACTTCTAGGCAATTAGTATCAAATATTTGCGAATTAATCTTTTAAAATTGTTCAGTTTTTAACATTTGTAACTATTTAGTACTTAAACATTCTTAAAGAGAAAGTAAATACAACGTCTTTGTAACTAACAAAATATCAGTGAGTGTAAGTGAGATGTTTCTAATCAAGTAAGGTGAGATTTAACTCCAAAATTATAGTAACCAAGAATTTAACAATGGTGCTAAACAAACACAGTTAAAACATATACCGTTGTTCAGTTGTTTATTTGCTTCTTGCTGTCAGGTTTGTTTGCGGCTATGAAAAAGAAAATCCACTAAGTCTAGCTTATTTGATAATATGGTGCCGTATTCCATCTTCTCAGATTGGCTTGTCGTAATCATCTGAATTAGGGAAACGGCTCATCGGTCTCGAATCCGCGTGATAACACAAGATAGTCCCCGTACTTTAATGGGGGCGTTATAAAAGTGGAAGTTAATCCCTAGGGTACTACTGTGCTGCTGTTGATGCTTTCAGTAGTTACAAATAAAGGTTAGCAGCGGATAGCCGTCGTAACATTGCCACGAATACAAAATACAAATATCTGTCTTGTTCTTTTTTCCCTTAATGCGAATGTGTCGTAAACAGGACTAGTCCGTCAAGGCGCTCGAATCGTAATCTAAGGGTCGCTGGTTCAAATTCCCGTCGCAACAAACATGCTCGCCCTTTCAGCCTTGGGTGCGTTATAATGTGTCAATCAGTCCCATTATTCGATGATAAAAGAGTACCCCAAGAGTTGGCTGTGGGCAGTGATGACTAGCTTCCTTCCCTCTGGTCTTACACTGCTAAATTAGGGACTGCTAGTGCAGATAGTCCTCGTGTAGCTTTGGGCGAAATTCAAAACAAACAAACAAATATTCCGTTGCTCTAAAATAGCAAAATAGGCCTATAACAATCCAAATAAAGCACACAAAATTTTTCGTCTTTCTCGTTGAATAGGTTTGGTCAAGCATGTGGACTTGTTCTTAGGAAACGTCATACTAAATCAGTTTTAAAGAATTCAAACAATTTGCTGGAATCGGTATAGGTTTCATTTTATGTGAACCCCGAAGTTGTCTGTTTCTTGGATTTTCGCGCAAAACTACTCGAACATTATCTGAAACTAGTTGTTCCTAATTTTAAAGTGACAGGCTAGAGGGAATGCAGCTAGTCAACACCACCAACCGATAATTCTTGGGCTTATCTTTACTCTAGAATAGTGGAATTAACTGTCATATTATAACGTTCCCGCGACTGAAAGAGCGAGCACGTTCGGTGACAGGTTTCGATCCCGAACGCCCTAAACAGCAGATCATGACAGGAGCCAAGAAAATAATATCGCACACACACTTTTTTTTCCACAAGGAAGTGTTGCTCTAACTTTGCAGGGCCTGGCAGGGCCAGGAGGTTAAGGCACTCAACTCTTAATCTGAGGGTCGCGGGTTCGTATCCCCGCCCCACCAAACATGCTCGCCCTTTAGGCCGTGTGGGCGTTATAAAGTGACGGTCAGTCGCACTATTCGTTGATAAAAGAGTAGTCCTAGAGTTGGCGGTGGGCGGTGATGACTAGCTATCTTCCCTCTTGTCTTACACTGCAGATAGCCCTCGTGTAGCTTTGCGCGAAATTCAAAATAAACTAAACTAACTTTGCAGACGTTTGTTATTTATCACACATATTACTTCATAAATTAATAAAGACTAGAAAATGAAAATAATTCTAGCATTTACTAAGCTACCATTATTGGTCTCTTGTATTGAATACAAAACTGTCCCATTGCACCAAATTCACTTGCTTCATTGCAGTCGTTTATCAATTAATTTGTTTTAGGATGCTTACCAATATGACGTAAGTTGGCAAGTAGGTTTAAAATAGGTTGCTGAGAAATGCGACAAGATATAAAAAAATAAATATCATAATATTTATGTAGGGTCACTTGTTTGGAAACCGAGGCAACGTGAGGATCAATATACCCGGTTGTAGTGGTTATCTTTATTGTACTGCTCCATCATGTTGACATCAAAGCTTCCGTGACACGTACAGGAGAAAATGAAAGCAAAGAACATTTCCATCACTTAACAGGTTAAAGAAGAAAGACTTTAGCTGTTTCTTGAGTTAACCGAAGGCGTTCATCGTGTGCAAATAGAATATAAAACTAAGCATATCGTATATCTGAACCTTGATCTGACAAGACTCTGTGTGTCGTTGTTCGCTTAAATTTACGAACCACAGGATCGATTGTAACTAAACTTGACATATGCCACTAGGGCTCTTGGAGAATAAAACGGAGGGATCGGGTTTGCATATAATTGCCCTTATGTTGTCACTTCTGGGACTTAGATGAATGTCATCTTCTGAGAAAGTTCTCAATACGCTGAAAAGTTTGTATATCGTATTTCGTGTTTTAATAAGCTCATGTCATGCAAAATTAATACTCTTTAATACGAAAATATACTTTTGTACTAAAACATGATGTCTGAAAATACAAAAGCAATTCACCCGGATGTGCAGCTTATTCTGAGGTATATTTAGCAACCGCTACGACTCACGTTGATTCCCACGTGAACAAATTCTTTGTAATTGAAGTGTTTACGTTTTGAGAATAGACAGAGAAGCTGTCTCGTTGTTGGTAAGATCTCCTACTGAAATAAATATTTATTTAGTGTTAAGAGAAATCATATCAAAGGGAAGTCGGTCCCTGATTCATTTCTCTGTGTAGACAAAGATGTAAACAAATTTTCCCTAAGTAGTCCTGAGACAATGAATTAGTAAGAATAACCAATGCATCTTATAATACAGTAGGCTGATCTGATTGAATCTTTTAAAATATCAAGTGTTTAAATATTTATACTGGTATCTGTAACGGTCGAGATCCGAAGAGGAAAACATATAACAATGACTTGTATTATATGTAGAACTGACAAAACCAACCAACCCGAAAACAATGGTTTATAATCTAATAATAACTCCTAAGTGAAAGTAAAGAGTAGTGTGTGACACTATTTCAATTGCACTGTAACTTATACATCCATCTTATATAACTCATAATACAGTCTATATGGTTCAATACTCTATTGCGTCAGTACCACGAATTATCGCCTCCGTGGACGCTACAAGTGTTACTAAACAGGTGGATGAGAGTTCATAAAACTGAAATACTTATTACAGAATTCATGAAAACGTCTTGAGTTTCATTTTCTATAAAAGCTTTGAAAATATCAAGCAACTCATTATTTATGTTTTTAATCTCAAATTAAAGTGCGTAGAGTTATATCGTATAGTCAGCTGCAAAAAAAAAAAGGCTTATCTTACACGAGATGCAGTTAGGTTGGTAATTAATTTCACAAGAAATGAGGGAGAAATGCTTATGTTTCTATGCTCCCAGCATTTTAAGTAGCGGCCTCTTCGAAACAGTGTTGGTCGGTAAACTTCAAAAACCAATCATTCAAAGGATGTTTTTCTATTATTTTAGATCTGTGTTATCTCAGATCGTATCTCACTTGAAGCGCGACGTTGCATTTCCTCGGCTATCTTAGGAGAAAGGTTTCCTTTTTAAATTCCCCTACGATGGAACAGCAGTAAGCCTACGGACTTCAAATGTTAAAATCTGGTGTTCGATTCCGCATGTGGAACACAATAAATAACACAATGTGACTTTATTTTAAAATAAACAAACAAGTCCTGCTTGCTTAAATTAAGCCTAGTACGCATTGAAAACAGCCTCATACCTTAAGAATATATTGCTTTGACATTTTCAAATGTTTATAGTAAATGAAACTCAATACATTTTTTGACGAATTCTTCATTATACTTGTGAGATATTGATTGAAAATGTTAAGCATTTCATCCACCTGTTTAACAACAGTTGCGGTGCCCACAGAGGAAGGGGGGCTAGAATAAACTTTTGGGAGGTGTTTTACTTTCCTTTTCTATACAGCAAGACAGGGGAAAGCAATTGTTGGAAAGGGGATGGCAATCTATTGTCCTCTCAACAAACAAACCTTTGTTTACATCGTTGAAAAAAATATTGATTGGTAATTAAACTTAACTTCATCACATCCAGTCCCATTATTGGTACACCTGATTACAGGAATGAGTTTCGAAACAAAATGGAGGAAGGATGAAGCAAAAGTATAGGTATTGGTCCACAAATAACATTATATTGCTGATGAGAAGCCTTATGGTGGCAGATTCCACGTTTCTTATTAATTAAGGATGAACAAGAATGTATTTCGTTCAATCTGGTGAGACTAACGAACACTAACATTTTATAATGTCTTCTGAAAATGTGTCATCATTTTAGCCATCACGTAATATGAAGGACAAGAACAGAAAGTCGAACATGACAAAACTCCAGGAAAAGTTCCATAAATATATCGAAAAACAAAGTTTCATTCTTTCCAGTGCTTTGCCCTTCGATGGCTAAGCGGCAAGTCTTGGGGCTTATAACGCTCAAAATCAGGATTCGAAACTCGCGGTGGGAACAGCACAAATTTCCTTAACGATGACCAAACCAGGAGGTTTTATATCTACGTAAATATTTTCACAAGTTTAGGAATAATTAATTTACATATTATACAGAAAGTGAAACTTCACGATTTGCTCTCTAAAATTAACTGGTAAGAAAAACTTTGGATTGTTATGAGTTGTCAGAACTTCTGGTCCCAGATTTATAATAGTTTGTCAATATTTCTATATCCCAAAGGTCCATAGTTCTTGGTTTCTAATAGTTTGTAAGCACCTTTCTGTACTGATGATCCATTGTTTTTGATTTGAAATGGTTTGTCAATATTTCTATATCCCAAAGGTCCATAGTTCTTGGTTTCTAATAGTTTGTCAGTGAAATTTATTAAGCGCAAAGCAACACAATGCACTATCTGTGCTCAGCCTACAACGAGTACCAAAACAAGCATTCTAGCATATCGCTGTGTCATTGAGAGACATCGAAAAAGGGGCATATAATTGTTAATAGTCGCCCTTCCTTTGATGGGTGAGCGGTAGACATTAGGAATGATAACGTTGAAAATTCAGGTTTCGATATTCGCGATGGGCGTGCTAAAATACGACAACATGAATATTTCAATTGTACGAGAGAAACTCTTTGCGAAACGTTATTAACGTAATAATTACAAATAAATACCAGATAATTTAAAAAAAATATCATGCGTTACTATGGAAATCTCGTGCACAAGAGTATGTTTAATGATATTTCTGAAGAAAACTGGCGTGACTTCGTTTGTTGAAAAACGAAAAAAAGTGTTATTTTTATTTCATTTCAAGCTTAATCAATTCGTGCTGATTGTTCTAGGTGATCGATATATATATATATGTGTGTGTGTGTGTGTGTGATTTGAAAACATTCAATTGGGAGTTATGTAATTACTGTGAATTTAATGTAATCTTTGACCTTTTAAGATCTGACTATTCAATGTGGATTGCTTGGTTGTACATTATGTGTGTTTTTAGAGGATTATATATAAGTATATACACATGATTTGAAACTCGCGTTCTATTCCATTCCGAGGCTATAAACCTTCGAAATATTTAAAGCTTGACTCAGTTAAACAGTCAAACAAACAAAAAGGAAAAAATCTTTAATAACTGCGGCTGTAATTAGATTTCAAGTCGATCAAGAGATAGAGTTATGAGCTAAACGTTTATAATAATAAATAAACGTAGTATTCTGAAAATTGTTTAATTTTGAAATCTAAGTTCAGGAAGGTCCTGTTTTTATAACATTCGATTACTAGTTACATAATATTCTTCA
Source organism: Tachypleus tridentatus (assembly GCF_004210375.1). NCBI lineage: Eukaryota > Metazoa > Arthropoda > Merostomata > Xiphosura > Limulidae > Tachypleus > Tachypleus tridentatus. The sequence goes on along the minus strand of NC_134826.1, from coordinate 64,496,443 downwards.
ACAGTAACCCACCGAAACTAGTATAACCCAATAAAACACGTTGAAAAAAGTGAAGATTGAACTGGACTTCTCTGAAACTTAGATTTCGAAATTAAACAATTTTTCTAATAGTGAGTTTATTTATTACATCTGCTATTGTGCAGCTATATAATGCGAAGAATGAATAGTGGCCAACAACACTTTTTCTTCACTTTACATATCTAGTGTATAGGCTTTTCACATAGTGAATACAAAGCACGTTCACACCAGCAATATATTCAAAAGTTTCTACTTGAAAAAACTCAGAGCTATGGTGTAAGCCGATATATCGTGTCTAAAAAAATCATTGTTTAGTGTATGTCATTTTTATAAGGGTAAATCATATACTGATAGGTATACAAACTGTGCCATTTAATACATAAAACATTTGAATTAAAAGAGTGTAGTAACAAAAGCCTAATTATTTTATTCAAAATCCTCTGATTCAAACAGGTAGTTTGTAAAAAGTGTAGAATTAATAATATTACTTATGCACTGTTTGCTGCTATTTTCGACGAATTCTCTACGAAGAACTTTATTAAGTTGTTTCAGTGTTTCGATTTAAACCGCCATTCAGTTTTACTTTAAACACTAAGCTTAAACTAGCGACCAACCTTAGGTACAAAACAATGTTTAACTGAAATTTGCTCCTAAGTACAGAAAAAAGGTGTAAAAGCTGTGTTTAAAATCATTAATGTCGAGAAACTGGAATCGCCTTGGAGCGTTCGACGTGTTTCTCCTGCTTTGTTTGAACATTTCGTTCAATCTTCCAAAATGGATGAAAGAACAGACAAAATAGGAGTGGCCAGTTTTACTGTGTGTCTTCAGAAATTAAAATATATGTAAGTAAAGAGTCTGACGTACTTATCCTTTGGACTGAGTGGGTGAGTTCTATATGGTGTATTTAGGATATAACGTAGAAACTTAATTTATCATACAAAACTACAAACCAATGAGGAAGAACTCCCACTGGATTATTTTGGGTTGTCTTTTATCGTCATTTGTTCTCTCTTTTCTATCCTTTCTTGAACCCTTAACAACCAATTAACATGCCTATATATCTCTGTAACATTAAGCCTAACTTTCTTCTGTCATTTCTATATATTTCTATCATTCTTTCTCAGTATGTTTCTACGTAAGACACCCATAATTTTATAACCTTTTGCGCCTATTTGTCCCTCGTGATACAGTGGTAAGTTTACTGACTTAACAATCTAAAATTCGGGGTTCGATCTCCCGCGATAGACAGAGCAGATAATCCAATTTGGGTTTTCCTTAAAACAAACCGTTTTGGAATTGTTTTTTACTAGATTCCCTTCTTTTACTTGTTCTGTACTAGAATAAGTTGCTTATTCGATTGTTTTGGAGTTATGCAGGTCACGTCTGAGAAGTCAGGAAAAGCAGACAGTTACAGCTTCTGTCATGTCTTCCATTATTCATGTTGAATCATCGCCCAATGTGATTTTACCAAAGCATTAACGAAATTCCTTCTGTTTTTAAATCACTGTGATAATGCGGCAGGTGTTTCGAAACATTTTCTGACTTTGCTGCTGTTTTTTGAGTTATTAAAGATCAGAGAGTTTTATTTCAACATAACAATTACAATTCGTTTTTATCAAACGATAGTTCTTGTGATAAAATATAACACAGTAATGCGGTTTTATACGTATTTTCTGTCTGTTTGTAGGCTACACATTTTTAGGATTTCTTTGTAAAAACAACTGAACATCTTTTCTTATATGTGCATAGATATGTAAATGTTTTCTTTAAATTATTTTTTTATAAAATTGTACTGTGAAATCGGAATTTGTTATCATGTCACTTTTGCAGATCGTTTCCAATAGAATAAAACAAGCAAAACGTTTTCCACATCCTGTTTCAACATAAATTTTCTGAAAAAGGACAAAGAAGAATGGTCGTTATACATCACGTGCTGGCTTACTTCTCCAAACAAGCCACCTCTCTTGTTTCATTTTGGAAACACGGAAAGAAAAACAACAGGTTACCAGCATCAGACAAGGTAAAGCTTTGACGACAGCCGTGTCTGGTTGTTATATTAGTTAGTTCAGTGAACTAAGATAGCATACAATAAAAAATAATAGACTGTATATGTAAAAAATAATTTGATGTTTCTTGCTATCAAAAAACTATTCTTCGTCTGGAACAATAGATACTGTAAAAATATTACAGGTGTAAAAAATAAACCATATCATAAATATAGTAGCACTTACAGTAGAAACGGAGTGAATACATAACGCACGTAATACAAACTATTTATTCTTATGCACCTTTAACAACCAGATAATGAAAGTTCACAAATGTTTGAGAGATACCCTTAGGTGAAACAAACTACATACAAAATTACAACTCATAGAATAATTTGAGAAAGTCAACAGAACAAATACAAAGAATAATCACAAAATAAATTTCTCATTCACACTAACTGACTGACAATATTGAACACTTCTAGCTGTGTAACTAACAGACTTACCATAGTCATACGTCACCAAAAAGAGTAAATAACACAGGGACCATTTGGTTTTGCTAACGTTTATCTATACTAAACATCACCAAAAAGAAGAGCTATTTGATGTAATACCTTGAACAGTGAAGTCATTTTAAAATAAATAGGTCCAGTCGTTTACTAAGTATAACTGAGTAGGTTTGGTCAAATAAAACAATGAAGGGTGTGGCCTTCTCAACAAGATCTGGAAACTTTGAGCAGTATGAGGTATGCAGACTTATGGTGAGATTTGATAGCAGCTTTACTATCTAGGAGAGAAGATAGGTTGTACTTTTTTGCAAGGAATGTGTAATATACGTTCTGTAAATTAAATCACGTTTGTATTCATGAAACACTTAATACAAAACGTCGATGTTTACAATTAGTTGAAACTACCACAACCAGTGTTCACTACATATAAACCTTGGTTGGAGAGTGTTGTTTCCTCAAATTGAAAGTATTAGAAGTGTTTATAAGGCAAACCCTGACTGCTAGGCTGAAGTAGCTAGTTTTTTTAAATGGGTAATAGCTGAAATATTTAATATATCAATTTATTTTTTCGTTGAACTGAGTCTGCGTCCATTTCGTCTGGATTTATTCCATTTGTGCTCAAGTGAGACTAATTCTGTCTGACTGTGCTGTTCAATCTGCCAAGCAAGCCTTCCACTCACTTGAAGACAAGTCAAAACTTTATTTGTAATAAATTTACCTGTTGACATATTTTAAATGTAAAGCTCCTGTTTCCCAAGTGATTTTTCATTAAAGAATATGAGTCATGACATGTACAGCACGCATGTAGACTCTCAATGTGTAAACAAACCACATACACCACTATATTTACATGCCTTTTTATGGTGTATTATGGTGCATACCCACACTGACGATATCAACACAAATGAATGAATATAAGATCCTGTCACTTTGTATGAAAAAAGTGCATGAACAAGTAGGAAAATATAAAAACAAAATTGAACGTACAGGAATAGGTAAATCAAAAAGTGAAGAAACAAGGTAGGAATGAGCATGTTGTAATAAAGCTTATTTTGTACATTCTCACAAGGGGGACGTGTACAGCATTCAGTCCATATGTACTTTGTTTTTCTGTGTTCATGATATTATACAACTGATAGGTACATCCAAAAGTATTTCTTCGGTTCTTCTACTTTTGTATGGACAGTAACGAATCCATTAAGTCGATACTCAGAAACATCTAAGGATTTTTTCTTTGTATTTTAAATTTTAACCCATGTATACAGCTAATGTACGAATTATTGTTGCCTTCTCAAGTATTTGCAAATATAGGGACAAGTTGAAAAGAATAAAACTACAACTTATTGGCTCACACGAAAATCTGATTCTTTTGGTGTCGTTTGAGCAGACTTTACAATATATATATATATGACCTCCAATCATTCGATTTACAGAAACTTCTGGTCATTGTACGATAAGTTAACTGAGTTTGCCCCGACGAAGAAAGGGTTTTTATCATTTTGTATCAAGACTTACCGAATCTACGTATTTTTATGACGTCACGTAGGTTTGATAAGTTTTGTTCACCTGGCGTTTTGTATAAATAATAGAAAGAATAAACGAAGTAGGCACGGATCAGATGTTGAACACATCACATTGTGAGGTTCCTACAGAGGAAGTTTTATTACCCACGTCCATTCCTTCCTTGTTTCCTCACTTTGGGTGCACTCATTCCTACATTTTCATTTTTTAAAAATATATCTTTACCAGATATATAAAAACCACATTGATGTTTTCCGCTATCAAATGATCATTTTTCGTTTAGAGCAATATGTATTATTGTGTATATTGCTGCTTTTTAAGTGGTTCAAATAAAGTGGAAAATGTAAAGCTAGCCATTTACATAGACAGGAGGACTTTCGTAAATTACAGATTGATAATGGGTACACCTAAACTCAGTGTGTAATTTGTTTATTTTTAAAGGTTTCTTATTTAACTCCTGTAGAAAGATTTAAAACATCAAGTGGTCAAAACAAATACAAATAATGAAACACATATGGACAATTAAAAACAGTGATTATCTCAGCTTGGATCGAGTAGTGCTTATCATAACGGTATAAACTGGTTAAAGACAGAGATGTGAATTGATTGTCCTTGTTACAACGATATAAATTGGTTAAAGACAGAGATGTGAATTGATTGTCCTTGTTACAACGATATAAATTGGTTGAAGAGAGGGAAGAAAACCGAGTAGTCATTATTACAACGATAAAAACAGTTTAAAAACAGGGATGTGAATTATTATTACAACGATAAAAACAGTTTAAAAACAGGGATGTGAATTATTATTACAAAGATAGAAACTGGTTCAAAAACAGGGATGTGAATTATTATTACAACGATAAAAACAGTTTAAAAACAGGGATGTGAATTATTATTACAAAGATAGAAACTGGTTTAAAAACAGGGATGTGAATTATTATTACAAAGATAGAAACTGGTTTAAAAACAGGGATGTGAATTATTATTACAACGATAAAAACAGTTTAAAAACAGGGATGTGAATTATTATTACAAAGATAGAAACTGGTTTAAAAACAGGGATGTGAATTATTATTACAACGATAAAAACAGTTTATAAACAGGGATGTGAATTATTATTACAAAGATAGAAACTGGTTTAAAAACAGGGATGTGAATTATTATTACAAAGATAGAAACTGGTTTAAAAACAGGGATGTGCATTATTATTACAACGATAAAAACAGTTTAAAAACAGGGATGTGAATTATTATTACAAAGATAGAAACTGGTTTAAAAAGAGGGATGTGAATTATTGTTTGTTTGTTTTGGAATTTCGCACAAAGCTACTCGAGGGCTATCTGTGCTAGCCGTCCCTAATTTAGCAGTGTAAAACTAGAGGGAAAGCAGCTAGTCATCACCACCCACCGCCAACTCTTGGGCTACTCTTTTACCAACGAAAAGTGGGATTGACCGTCACATTATAACGCTCCCACGGCTGGGAGGGTGAGCATGTTTGACGCGACTCGGGCACGAACCCGCGACCCTCAGATTACGAAGCGCACGCCTTAACGCGCTAGGCCATGCCAGGACCTGTGAATTATTATTACAACGATAAAAACAGTTTAAAAACAGGGATGTGAATTATTATTACAACGATAAAAACAGTTTAAAAACAGGGATGTGAATTATTATTACAACGATAAAAACAGTTTAAAAACAGGGATGTGAATTATTATTACAACGATAAAAACAGTTTAAAAACGGGGATGTGAATTATTATTACAACGATAAAAACAGTTTAAAAACAGGAATGTGAATTATTATTACAACGATAAAAACAGTTTAAAAACAAGGATGTGAATTATTATTACAACGATAAAAACAGTTTAAAAACAGGGATGTGAATTATTATTACAAAGATAAAAACTGGTTTAAAACAGAGAAGTGGACCGAGTAGTCCTTCTCATCATTGCTCAATTTTAATTATTAACTTAATCTTCAAATATGTGAAGAGGCTTATTCCCAATGATTTGTTAAAAACATTTTTTTTTTAATATATATACATCAATGTGCTTCAGAGTCCATGATTTTGTTGGATACAGGGCCACTTATAAGATGTAAGAAACACTAAATGTTTTAAACACAAATACAATCACTACTGCAGCTAATTTCACAAACTTCTGTGGTCTCTTTCAAATATATTCTAAAAAGGAATAACTTCGTCCTATTTTTATGGTCATATCTTTACACTGAGTATTGTCAAATGCAAAAAAATAAAATTAGTCACTGTTTGTTTGTTGTTAAGGAACAGGTTTCACGTGCTCTGCCCATCGCGCACATCGAAAACTGAATTTTAACATCAGAAGCCCTTAGATGTACCGATAAGCCACCAGCACGGGGGAAGGGGAGGCAAGTTTGAGAGTCAGAAAGATACTTGGTTTGTTTGTTGAAATAAATTATATCTTGTTTGATTGTTTTCAATGTACTAATCATAACACAAGCCTATGAATTTAAACTCCATAAGAGTTGTTTTGGTTGTACAGTAAAACCTGTCTAAGACGGAACCGCACGGGACCAAGTACAATTTCCGGCTTAAGCAGGTTTTTTCAGCCTAGACTGTGAACATGCATTTCTTTAATTATATATAATTTTTGGACGGAACGTTATACTTGCTTGACTCAAGGGAAGTAAGACGTTTCTGGATAAAGTTATTATACTGTTTATGCTATATTTATTAGAATAAGAACAAAAATAGACACTCAAAATATACACAAGTACACAAAATCTTAATCAAATTTATTTGAAGAAAGTGTCCAATTTCAATTGTTTCGTTTTTTAATGGGCTTTCTCATGTGGTTAAAAGAGAACGTCAATTCTTCGGCCTTTTCTTGAAGTTCATTTTCCCCCTTCATTTTTGCAGACAATTTGATAGCGTTAATATAACTTAACACTTGGGATAAAATAGAAATATCTATTTCCTCACTATCTTTTCCATTTTGTTCATCTTCTGAACCTTTCACACTGATACCATCTCGCGATTCTATTATAGATTTTAATCAATTTCATCAGTTTCTGTTAAAACATTCTTCTCAACGTTCACAAAACTTTCCACATTCACATAATCATCTGCATCAATCTTCTCAATCAGAGCTTGGATTTCACTAGAATCGTCATAACAAACAACTTCTCCACAACATCCGCCATTATCAAGAATAAATCCACAGTTTCAAAAGCACTTTATTACGCATTTGATTGAATGACTTAAAAATGCAATTGCATCTAACGCGTCAGTTTTCATGGTCATTTCAGATGCTCTCTTACAATCGGCCATGTTTGCAATAATATGTTGAAGCATCAATTTTCTGTATTTCGATTTTATACACTGTATAATTCCTATGCAAAAACGGCTCGTTTGGGTTGAGAAAATATTTTACATAGAAGAGTGAACAACGTTTCGACCTTCCTCGGTCATCGTCAGGTTCACAAAGAAAGAGGTAATTGACCGGAAGCTGACCACATGTTTGAAAGGGGTTGTGTAACTGAGTGTCGGAATGTAGAGGGCGGTGTTAGATGTTTGAATGTATAATTTTATTATATTAATATAGGTGTAAAGGCGTTCCTTTATATTGGTTTATTTTGGGTTTAAGTTGTTGTATAAGTAAGGCTTCTTTAATTTTGCGTTTGTTTATGTTTGTTTCTTTATTTAGTATTTGAGTGTTTTCTATGGTTATGTTGTGTTTATTTGACTTGTAGTGTTCGAAAACGTGTGAAGGTGACTTTTTATGTTCTTTGAATCTGGTTTCCATTTTTCTACTTGTTTCTCCAATATAGAAGTCGTGGCAGTTATCACATTGTATTTTATAAATAATGTTGGTGTGGTGTTTGTCAGATTAGTTTTTACATAGTATAGACCTCAGTTTTGTGCCTGGTTTTTGAATAAATTTGGTATTAACTGGAATGTCATATTTTGTTACTAATTTTTGCCAAATGTTGGTTATTTGTTTGCTGATGTCAGGAATATATGGTATACAGCAGTATATGGTTTCGTGATTTTTTGATTCGTGAGATATATTTACTTTAGTTGGTTGATTTTGCTTTCTGTCTAGGAGTGTGCGTATAATGTTTTCTACGGTTTGTGGGGGAAACTTATTGATGTTGATGAAGTGTTGTTTTATTTTGTCTAATTCATCGTTAATTTTATCTGGTGAGCATAGTTTTATGGCTGTGTTTATTTGGTTTCTTAGTATGTTGAGTTTTTGTTTTGTTTCATGTGCTGAGTCCCAAGGAATGTATAGTCCAGTATGGGTGATTTTTCGGTTGATTTCTGTTTTGAATTGTGTGTCGGTTCTTGTAATTTTGAGGTTAAGAAATGATATTTGATTGCTTTCTTCTGGTTCACATGTGAAGTTAATGTTGGGATGTATAGAGTTAATGTGATTGAAAAAATTAAGTATGTGTTCTGTAGATTTGAATCCCGCAACCGTGTCATCTACATATCTGTACCAGTATAGTGGTGGATGTAATGCTGTGTTAATTGCTTGTGTTTCAACTTGTGTCATAAAAATATTGGCTAGAACTGGTGATACTGGGTTGCCCATGCTTAGGCCATTTGTTTGTATATAGTTGTGGTTGTTGAACATGAAGTTTGTCTTTATCGTGGTGAATTCTATGAGGGTTGCTAACTGGTTACTGGGAATTTCTATAGTTGGGTTAGGGTCTCGGATATAGAGTTCTAAGGCTATCTTGCAGGCTTCAGTGGTTGGAACTTCTTTAAAGAGGGATATAACATCCAAACTGGCCATTAAGGCTTTATGATTAAGTTGATTTAGATTAGACTTGAAATTAAAAGAGTCTTTGATGAATGAGCTGGCTGATGTTACATATTTGGAGAATGCCCATGCTATGTATTTACCAAGATTGTAATTAAACGATTCATATGTGGACATTATTGGTCGTAATGGACAATCTGGTTTATGAGGTTTGGGGATGCCGTATATTTGTGGTGTGCGTGAGTCGGTTTTAGGTAGGTAGGAATAAAGTGTTTGTGAAATTGTGTTGGCTTTTTTTCATTTGTAGTAGTAATTTGTTCAGTTGCGTCTCGTGTGTCTTTGTTGGATTTGTGTGTATTGGTTTAAATTTGTTCGTGTCTGATAGGATGTTATTCATTTTTTGGATGTATTCATTTGTGTTCATTATGACTATAGCGTTATTTTTATCTGCTTTTAGGATTTTTATGTTTTTGTCTTGTTTTAGGTTTTTAATGGAATTAATGTCTCGTTTTGTAAGGTTGTTTTTTAGTTTTCTGTTTTGTGAAATTATGTTGATGGTTTTGTGAGAAAATTCTTTGAAAAAATCGTTTAAGATGTTGTTTTTAGGTGTTTCTGGAAAATATAAATTTGTAATTTTACCTGGGAAGTTTTGCTGTTGGATGTCAATAAAATTATCTAAGTTGTCTTCTTTCTGTTGATTGTTTTTGGTTGTTTCTTTGTTTTTGTTCTCTGTAAAAAGTACCACAAGTCTCCCTTGGCTAGGTCTTCTAAACATGTTTTGATTTCTATGGTTGGAATGTACCTAGGTGCTATTGCGAAGTTGAGTCCTTTGTTAAGTAGATGTATCTCGTCTGTGTTTAATTGTCGGTCGGATCTGTTAATTATGAGGTTAGTCAACGGTTTGTCACGTTGATGTCTTTTCTGTTGTTTGCATCTTAGTTTTTCTAGTTTTTTGTTGTGGCAGATCTTTTTTTGTCTCTGTCGTTCTTAGTATTGATTTGGTTTATGTTTCGTTGTATAAGTCCGTAAATCTCTGGTTTAATGCAGCATGCCAGTTGATGGTCTAGGTTCATTTTTTGTTTTTGTAAGTCATGTAGTTCTTTGTATTTTGTGTTCAACATGGCTTTAAGTAGTTTTTTCTGTAAATTTTGGATAATGTTTGTGTATGTATTAAAATTTTTTGAAAGTTTTACCTTTACAAAATTAGGGGTTAGTTGTTCCTTTCTACATTGTTGAATAAAATAAATGTCATTTCTTCTATTAATAATTCATTGGTTTAAATTTCTTAGTTTCTTAACGATCGTGTGACGTGTACTGTTAATAGTGGTATACGGTATGCTAGTTCAGACATAATGGTAACAGGTAAGTACAAAAAACACAAAGACTTATACTTCTCGTACAACCAACTAAAGTAAATATATCTCACGAATCAAAAAATCACGAAACCATATACTGCTGTATACCATATATTCCTGACATCAGCAAACAAATAACCAACACTTGACAAAAATTAGTAACAAATTATGACATTCCAGTTGATACCAAATTTATTCAAAAACCAGGCACAAAACTGATGTCTGTACTATGTAAAAACTAATCTGACAAACACCACACCAACATTATTTATAAAATACAATGTGAAAACTGCCACGACTTCTATATTGGAGAAACAAGTAGAAAAATGGAAACCAGATTCAAAGAACATAAAAAATTCACCTTCACACGTTTTCGAACACTGCAAGTCAAATAAACACAACATAACCATAGAAAACACTCAAATACTAAATAAAGAAACAAACATAAACAAACGCAAAATTAAAGAAGCCTTACTTATACAACAACTTAAACCCAAAATAAACCAATATAAAGGAACGCCTTTATACCTATATTAATATAATAAAATAAATAAAATTATATATTCAAACATCTAACACCGCCCTCTACATTCCGACACTCAGTTACACAACCCCTTTCAAACATGTGGTCAGCTTCCGGTCAGTTACTTCTTTTTTTGTGAACCTGACGATGACCGAAGAAGGTCGAAACGTTGTTCGCTCTTCTATGTAAAATATTTTCTCAACCCAAACGAGCCGTTTTTGCATATAAATTTCTCAACAAGTGGGTTTCTCGACATCACTGTATAATTCCATTATCTAGTGGCTGTAGAACTGATGTTGTACATGAAGGTAGAAAGACTGAACAAACATTTGAAAGTTGAACTTTTGGGTGACAAGTTTCATTATTTAAGAAAAGTAAAATATTTGTATTTTCTTGTTCCCTTCTTTTGTTTAATTTGTTCAAAAAGCCCTCGAATACAGCACTTGTCATCCATGCTTTATTATTCATTTTCTATTTCACAGGAAGTTGATTCTTCCTTAAATTTTTGAAACAGCGCGGATTTCCATTTTTACTTATTACTCATGGTAAATTTCGCTAAATTTTAAAATTAGGAAAAATTGGAATTTATTTGTTTTTGTGAGAATTATTTAAAGAGTAGAATTTTGCATTAAAAGACAAATATATTTCTACAAATCATGAATCTAATTTAACTGCAAAAATAATGACGGCAGAAAAAAACATAATATATTTAACCAATAGTTACAGTAACAAAATGTCCGAGAATTTATTAACATTTAAACAAATTATTAATTAAATAAGAAATTAATATTTAATCAAAGACATTTTTTCCGTCTTACTCAGGTTCTAATCCTACTTATTGATAGATGAGGTTGGTGAAAGATAGTTTTCTGTCCTCGTTACGCAGGTTCCACCATATAGAGTATTTTATAAGAGAAATTTTATGACAATGCTGTACAATTTTGATATTTCCAGCTTGTACAGTTTCCGGCGTAGACAGGTTTTTATTGTAATAACGGGTTTTCCATAATTCAACAAAGCAGGTTTGGAAAATAATATTAATTTTTCTATATCAATTAAGGATTTTTTACTAATTGGGAAGAAAAACAACACTTACTTAGATCAAATTATTATTTTGTTTACCACAATGAACATCTTCTATTGTTATGCTTGTTAACAATAATACAAACAAACTGAAGAAAATGGAAGAACATGCTGATGTCAAACGAATATGTGTCCTCATTCATCCAGATTTAGTTTTGTGAAATCCACGTCTTTTTGTCTCAAAACTACGTGTCGTGGTGTTGTTTTTTTTACGTATTACATCTAGAACATCTCGTTTCAATGACCAGCAGTAATCAGTCATCATGATAATGGTCCACCTTCTCTGAGACCTCATCTTCATTTTCCTAATGTCTTGATGAAACCTTCTTGCTTGTTGTTCGCTGAAGACACCGAGATTTTCAGGAAAATAGTAAATACGTAAGTGTAATAAATGAACTTTCAAACTAATATCAAAACCCAATTATTTGAATTTATCGACAATGTTACTGACAATATTTTCGTAACTTGAGTTTTTGTTGTTTCCTAAAATAATTTCTCATAAACTTATTTGAAATCAATCCACACTTCTTTTTCTACTTTCTTCACTGTACTTTGGAAGTATTCATTCGTGGTCAATTTCTTAATCTGAAGTCCAACAGAAATTCCTTCTTTAAGTTTAGTTTCTGAAAGAGCTAGGAATTGTCCACATAGAAACAGTATCTATCTTTTTCTAAGGCCTTTAGAAAACTACTTCATCAAGCCCGGTTTTATGTGAAGTAGAGACAATGGGACTTTCTTTGTGTAAACCATTGTGTTCAATGTTTTTCGATTCTGATATCCATTACTTCTTTATACAGTGCTGATTTCATGCTCTGCTGTTCCATTCTCACAAAAAAACAACATGGGAACTTTGTATAATCGGATTGTTGACATAACAACATACAAAGAACTTTTAAGTCTCCACAAAGTAGCCAGCAATATTTTTTTTTGTATTTAACCTTATTAAGAAGTTCAAGATTCTCGTGCATTTACTTGAAGTGAAGTGAATGGTGAATAGGAACAGATGTTACTATTGTGAAGGAGAACATCTTTTAGACTTCTTTCTTTCCGCAATCAAAACCAACGGAATTTTTTATGTTTAAAAACCGAGGATGAATTCAAAGAATGACGATACCTTGGGTTTTGTCCTATAAATGGTTTCATCACAGGATGACGATACCTTAGGTTTTGTTCTATAAATGGTTTTATCACAGGATGACGATACTTTAGATTTTGTCCTATAAATGGTTTTATTGGAGGATGACGATACCTTGGATTTTGTTCTATAAATGGTTTTATCTGAGGATGACGATACCTTGGGTTTTTTTCCATAAATGGTTTCATTACAGGATGACGATACCTTGGGTTTTGTCCTATAAACGGTTTCATCAGAGGATGACGATACCTTGGGTTTTGTCCTATAAATGGTTTCATCACAGGATGACGGTACCTGGGGTTTTGATCTATAGATTTGAAAGTACGAGCATGTTCGGTGATGAGATTCGATCCTGCGACTCGCTGATTGTGAGTCAAACCATTCTCCTCCCATGATGAGTGAAGAACCATTCCCTTTTCTGCAAATCATGGCATTGCAGTAACAACAGTTTCAGTGAAAGAAAATATCGTAACGATCAGTTCAAACCATTCTTTTGGTGTGAAAATCTAAGTAGGAAAATCGTAGAGAAATTGTAAAAACAAAACAAAACAAAGCAACAATATACGGTCCTTATTAAAAATCAAATCCCACCAGATTGATGTTTGTTTGTTTTCCGTTGCAGTTCTGTTATTTGCCACCAGTATTTACTTTACGGTCGTAGTTCGGGTCACTTTGATTGGATTTAACAAAGTACAAAGCTACACAACGGGTTATCTGTGCTCTTCCCGCCATGGGTATCGAAATTCGTTTTCAGCCGTAAGTTTGAGCCACTGAGAGGGGGGTACAGGTAGCTTAGAGGAATTCTGCGGGCTTAAATCAATAAAACCTTAATTCGCTCGATTCGCTCAATACAGCGGGTGCTTAACAATGGATAAACTGTAAGTTTAGTCAGAAAAACTATCAAACTTACAAACAAAACTTTTTAAAAGTTTTTTCTTAAGTTCATTTTAAAAATTTTATAAATTAGAAATTTAGTAGGTTAGGAATTTTTACAGCTCGTATCATAAGAACCATGATCAGGACATCACTCGTATCATAAGAACCATGATTACCGCACCACTCGTCTTAGTACACTGTATAAACGAATGGTGTGTTTCTTCCAGTTACTTAACGAAACACACTATTCATAGTGCAGTCTTCTGCTATGTTTGTGGAACACAGTAGAATGTCAAACACGTAGAGAGCTCCTTTAGATAAATCTTGCACATTCCGGGTTATTGAAAGACGACCCCTATTTTCCTAACAAGAAACTTCTTTAACCTCAAATAAAATATTGGGCATTCCACTCACCCGGCCCGGCATGACCAGGTGTGTTAAGGCATTCGACTCGTAATCCGAGGGTTGCGGGTTCGAATACCCCTCACACCAAACATGCTCGCCCTTTCAGTTGTGGGAGCGTTGTAATTTGACGGTCAATCTTACTATTCGTTGGTAAAAGAGCAGCCCAAGAGTTGGCGGTGGGTGGTGATGATTAATTGCCTTCCCTCTAGTATTACACTGCTAAATTAGGGACAGCTAGCGTAGATAGCTCTCGAGTAGCTTTACGCGTATTTCAAACAAAAACAAACAAAACAATTCCACCCACCGCTCAAAAAAAAGTAATAAATTCTTAATAATTGTTGTTTTTTACAATAAAGAAACATAACGACTGCGGAAGACGGAGGAAGATAAGTAAGACAGATAGATGAAGATGGTAAATTTAGTATTTTACTGATTTAAAAGATATTAAATAACGGGTATCACTGATACCAAAGTCAAGCTTACAGTAACAGTCGAGTAAGTTTCTTCCAGTTAAGCAATTGATTTTCTTTGTGAAAAATTGTGACTCGAGTGAATGTTTTTAGCTACGAGATCATTGTTTGTTAAATTCTACAAAATTGTTTGTCTGGATTTTAACTTTTACGATTGAGACACTATTATTACTGAGGGCTCGACATGGTCAGGTGGTTAAGGCACTCGACTCGTAATCCGAGGGGTTGGTTGTTCAAATCCCCGCACACCAAACATGCTCGCCCTTTCGGCCGTGGGCGCGTTATAATTTGACGGTCAACCCCACCATTTATTGGTAAAAAAAGTAGTCCAAGAGTTGGCAGGGGGTGATAATGACTAGCTGCCTTCCCTGTAGTCTTACACTGCTAAATTAGGGACGGCTAGCGCAGACAGCCCTAGTGTAGCTTTGGGCGAAATTTAAAAACAAACAAACAATTATTACTGAGCTACGAGCTATGGTGATAAAAACTGAATTCATAATTTGTAAAAACGAATAAATTAAATACCTTTACATAAAATTAATAAAGGAAAGAGAAAAGTATATCGCTCGAACTTAGTTTAGCAAAACGCGCTCTTGTCTCAAATATTCATGCAACTTTCGCTATGAATATCTTCACTAACCTATTTTGACTGATATGATATAGAAAAGACATCTAGTCAGCAGCGGCTGTTCTATTGGAAAGTGGGATTTGAAGGTTAATAGATACACACGACTGTTTACTTTAAGTTTAATACCGTAGTATTATAAACTAAATAAGAAGCGCTAGTTATGGCCAGTTTGACTACGTAACCATTTACGAATAATTTTTGTGTTGTTTAACTGTTGTGTTACCCGAATTTTCTGATTTTTTCTCTTGCTTTAATCGAGTAATATTGCATCATATAATATCTAGTAGCGTAAAGAAATTTCTAGACTGCTGTCCAAAGATTGGTAAGAAAACGAGATAGAAAGAGATATAAGCTAGGTGATAGTAAGGTTAGGCATAAAGCGTGCATAGTGGCGACTTTTAAAGGGTAATAATCATAAATTGTATTGTAATAACAGAATAGAGGAGAATAATTTGTCGTGTCAGTTGGGTTCCAAAGTAACTGAATCAGGCAGTAAGAACTTTTGATGAAAAGAGAATTATTTAAGGCTGTCGATACAATTGTATAACAAATATTCTTGACATGTTTTAATATATTATTTAGAACAAGTGGATTGTGTGATGTTTGTTTATCATTGAATTTAATCGTCAACAAGTCACAGGCACTTATTGTAAAGAATCGCTGCCCTATAAAACCTCATAAACCTCACTCTTATAACGAGTCGACGACGCCCGTAGCGTAGAGCTCCATATATTCTCTTTCGATAAAGCGACGCGAACCATGGATCCTCGGAAATATAGCCTAGCACTTTAATCACTAGTTAGATCTCATTTGGTTCGAAATATGTATTAGATCGTGTTGATCATGTCTACAACCAGTCTGTTCACCTTAGTATAAAGTACGAAATTATAAGAATAAAAAAGAATAAATTTCACATATTTGAAGATGAATGTTTGATATATTACTGAGAATTTTAAACGAAGAGGTTACTAATGTTTTATTTCAAATACAGAGGGAAACAGGCCTTATAAAACCTGGAACTCAAGTTCAAATGATACAAACTGAAACGTTACCCAAAGAACAATTTTCCTTTCCTTCTTTCGAAAGAGCACTCAAATCTTTCCAGGTATCTAGGATGTTTTAGAATATTATCGTTTCATCTTACTCTTTTTTTGTAATTTTATAATTCAGTGTATTAATTAAGCAAAATGATTTTCTGCGCTAACGGCAGATGGCGATAATACTACAACAGGATTATATTCACTTTTTTTTTTCTGCTGTTAGTTTATTTAAAGTCATCTCAATTTCACGTTTAGTAAAACAGTTTTTGAAAACTTGACATGAACTTACTTAAAAAAACGTTGTCACCAGAAACGAAAGGTTCATTTTGTCTGGAATTTTACACAGTAGAACACATAGAAAATTAAAGAAAATATAACTGATGAGGTAATTAAAGGAAAACTATCTTTTTTAGTCTTTTAAAACATTCAGTTAAATGCTGCTCGCAATATATCATTATAGTTACTAAGAAAAAAATTTGTATCTCGTTTCTCCGTGAGAAAAGGTGTTAGAAACTTCTTGAAATTTAGTAATTTCTTTTAAAATCAGTTTGATAACCCGATAATATCTAGTATTATAATAACTTGTTTTTTGTTGTTGTTGTTTTTTTGTTCAGTATCTTTCTGGTAGGTGTAAGTCCGAGATCTTCAAATTACGACTGACTTCTCTCACAAATGAGCAAAAGTGTTATCTGACTAGCATTTCTTAGTAGGTCACTCTTGAACAATTCGGACTACCACATTCATCACTTCTAGCAAACAAGACCTTTATACAGGACTGACGCTTACGTTACAAGCACGTGCTCTGCCAACTAAGTTGATGTGTTAGCAAATAAGAAAGTTGTAACAATACAGGCTATCATAACTAAAATCCTGAAGGTCTGGTTGTATATGGTGATACTATCGTGGCCAGTTGGTGCTGTGAAAATCTGGACAGATAAAATGCTTGTCTTGCAGAGGTTTGGTTTGTGCTGTGTAAACCTGGACAGATACAATATCTTTCTTTAAGAG
The DNA here is from genome assembly GCF_004210375.1 of Tachypleus tridentatus. NCBI lineage: Eukaryota > Metazoa > Arthropoda > Merostomata > Xiphosura > Limulidae > Tachypleus > Tachypleus tridentatus. Next base: position 64,479,136 of record NC_134826.1, on the reverse strand, counting down.
TGGCTAATTAATGTTGTAAGAATCTGGACAGATAAGATACTTTTAATGAAGAGTGTCCACTTAATAATGACTGTAAACCACTCTAATAAAATAGTGATGATCATTTCGGCCAGTGGTCGATGTGTTTACACATTTAAAGACCAAAATGTAAAAGGTTTCGGTTGTTAACCCGAATAATAATTATTATTTTATTTAAAGATTATAACATCACTATGACAAAAGCAAAGACAAGAACCACGAACATTAAAAAACATATGTACATTTAATTTAAGAACGCTGCTCCATGTTTCTAGCTGGCTCTTTACATTATCATAAATAATCAGGATTGTAAACACCACAGCTGAAACATAATCATACACATACATTCTTCTGTAAAGAATGTCTTAAATGATTTAATGTATGGTCCACCTTAGCGAAAATAAACTTCTTATTTTTTTCAGCTTCCTTAGTTAAACCTAATTTTAACTGATTTGCTCAATAAACTACGATGTCATATTAAACTTCTTATTTCACACGAAAAGACGACAAATCATTTGGTGATGCTTGATTGAATCGTTTCTTTGTTAAAATATATTTGAATCTCTCTTAAACGAAATTTATAATTTTATCAAAGACGTATTTATATGAGCGACATAATGCTCTTTGTTTGAATACGCTTATAATATGCATTACATAAGTGTTATTTTAAATTATTTCTATGAGAAAAATATTCATTTCCTTTTTGTTCTACCTTCAAGGAAAGTTAATGGAAAAATGGTCATTACTCCCCAAATGTAATGTAATCTTATTTTGGAAGGGGTTGCGAGATTAATATCTTATAAATGAGTTTTGCAATACAAAATTGTCTTGAAATATTTTAAAGAGATACATAGGAAATAATCCCATTTCCTAAATATTCAGTTTCGTTAAAATCCAACCTTACCTCAATGTTGAACGGAAACAAGATTCACGTACACTAAGAAATAGTCCCTGTATTATTGAAGCATATAATTGTTGGCTACATTACTGTAAATTGTTTATCATACTTATAGTAAACTCTTGCCCAGTGTTTGGTGGTGTAAGCCGTAACAAATGTAGAACTATTTTCCTTTTTTTGTATTTCTGGGTGGAGGGGAGGATGAGGATGATATTCTATTTATTTGTACGAGTAATTTTCGAAATATTTAGAATATCATCCTCATCCTCCCCTCCACCCAGAAATACAGAAAAGGAAAATAGTTCTACATTTGTTACGGCTTACACCACCAAACACTGGGCAAGAGTTTACTATAAGTATGATAAACAATTTACAGTAATGTAGCCAACAATTATATGCTTCAATAATACAGGGACTGATTTTTTGTTCCAGGATCATTTTATTGTAACAAAATTGTTAATTTTTGCAAGAATTTACTATACATTATAAATTACAAAAAGGTGAACTAACTATCTTTAATTACTTACGTGAGCTGTAGAAAGCAAGATATTCACACTACGAGGATTATCATTCCATATATGAATGTCCGTTTTATCCAATGGACATTGGCTACTAGAGGGCTGATATGAAGTTTTACTTTGAACGACAGAAGAGATGGTGGAACCCAATACAATGTAAGGGTTAGTGGTGTCCATTTTCAACATATCATTTCGGAGTATAGCGTCAATTTGTGGGGTGGTTTTTTCTCGTTTTACCTCAATTATACCAACTATTCTTTCAGCTTCCGATGTTCGAGAGACAGCGTAGTGACCATCTAAGTCAGAGAGATTTGATGTTATTCTTTCTAGGACTTTAGTGGTTTTGTCTTCTGGTGCACCAGTGATATTGGAGTCAGTAATTGGTAAGTATGTTCTCTTATTGTCGAAGAAGACATTGCTTTCCCTTGACCCACTGTAGGGAGTATCCGTTGTGTATCCAGTTTCTGAGTCATTATGCTCAATTTCGACCATGTAAGCAACAGTTTTGCGTTCGTTCACCGATAACGTGATGAACAAAAACAGCAAAACACTTCTAGGATTTTCTAATCTAGTTGTCCGTCTCATCCTCGCCGATTCAGAAATTTTGACAGGAAATTTGCACGAGAAAAAGAGAAACTTTTTTCAGATAAGTTCCAGTGTTTTCGTCTTTAAAAGTTCTCGTTTAGCTCGACAGGAAACTGATATTTGAGGATTTATTGTTTTCGTATTATATTTTTAAATACTTACTGAGGACACCCAGCTGTTTAAGCTAGTCAGTGGTATTACAAAGACTCCAGGACTTCGTCTATTCTACAACAATATTTACTGGCCTCTCCAGAGTCACGATTTCAGTACGAGAAAGGAGGTGATTTTTCCAAACGCCCCTGCTTTTCAGCTTCCAAGTACTGCGCGCGTGCAAGTTCCGCTCTCACCAACGACGGCGTGAGTTCTTATTGGATGAAGTGTGACGACACTTTTAGCAGAGAATCAATAAGTTGCATGTTGACGCGCTCTGCACGTGACACGGTGGGCTTCAAACTGTTCAAGTATTATGTATTTCTTCTAAAAGTTAACGGCTGGAATTTGCAGAATGAGATAAAAGTGAAACTATTTACTAAGCCAAGATTGCTGAAAGCTAAACCTAACGAATTATCCCAATCGTGTTTAAGTCACATCATTATCTTTATCTACCTTCAAAACAATAGTTATCGTGACAACTGGATTCGACTAATCTAATACACACCCTAGTATACGCTACTGAAGTCGTTCTTCATTAACAGTTGTTTGTTCTTCAGTTAATTCCATGTAGATTCCACCAATGAACAGTGACATAAGTAATGTGATGAAAATATTTGTTAGCATCTATCACTTACGTCAACAAAAAGAGATATTTGCTTACCTTTGTGTTGGCGTGTCCTCTAGTGGTACCTTGTTGAAGTTTTATGCAGTTTGTTGATGTGTTTAATAGTTCCGTATGTTATATTCATGCGCTCGAAATTGAACAAGGAAACAAAATTTCCAGATATTTTAGGAATTTTACCTTCAAGATATACACTCTCTCCCTCTCTCTTTTTTCAAAGAAGAGCAACCCTCGATAGTTTTAATTTTTAATTAATCATTAGGAAATTTAATAAAACTATATTTTTAGTTTTTAGTTTCCATCACGTCAACATTATGTTTTGGTTGGTATTCAGCACAAAGCTAAACAGTGAGGTATCTGTGTTCTGTCCACCACGCGTGTTGAATACCGATTTCTTTTTTAGTGTCAAAGTCTGCAAACAGACTGTTTTGCCACTAGGTCCCAGATAATACGATTTACACTCGTTGTTGCACCTGGCCCGGCATTTACAGGTGGTTAAGGCACTCGACTCGTAATCCGTAGGTCATGGGTTCGAATCCCCGTCACACCAAACATGCTAGCCTTTTCAGTCGTGGGATGTTATAATGTGACGGTCAATTCCACTATTCGTTGATAAAAGAGTAGCCCAAGAGTTGGCGGTCAGTGGTGATGACAAGCTGCCTTCCCTCTAGTCTTACACTGCTAAATTAGGGAAGGCTAGCGCATATAGTCCTCGTGTAGCTTTGCGCGAGATTCTAAACAAACCTAACAAACCTTGTAGTTTCCCCAGCGGCAGAGCGGTATGTTAGTAGACTTACGACGCTAGAAACCAGGTTTCGATACTCGTGGTGAGCAAAGTACAGATAACCCATTGTGTAGCTTTGTGCTTAACTACAAACAAACAGAAATGTTCTTGTAGCTACTCACGGCACCAAAGTGCAGAACACGCTTTTACAGCAAGGGGACTCGAGCCTTGAACCCCGTGATTCATACTGGAAATGCTAATCACTATGCCAGACACAAACCTCTGTCTGAAGAATCAGTACATTTTATAAAATGTTATCAAGATGGTATACTTAGCTAATGTCAGAAAATGTATATTACACTAATTATAGAGCTCTTCTCTCCTTTATAGATTTTTCTTTCATGAGTGAGAGACAACAATTATGAAAATCCATACCCCTCTTAATACAGCTTAAATAAAATTTATTTAATAAAATAATGCAACAAAGAACACAGAATAATTACATGCAAAAAAACAGACAATGTCCCGCGACTATTACAATTTTTATGACGTTTCTATAAAAGAAACATAAACTGTTAAAAAGTATTCCATCGAAACAATATCCCGTGGAGAAAAAGCAAATGAACATTTTCTTAGGAATCTATAAATCTCTGCATGAAAAGCAAATTCATATAATACGTCATTTGATAGACGAAAACCTTCCCTGTCTATTCGTTATAACTATGATAATATAGTTGTAAATGTAAGAGAGAACTGCTTGTATTGATAAATCCTGAAAGGAAGGTTGAAGCAGATGTTCGTGGCAGGAGGGGTCTGATCTATTTATATGTTTTCAAAACTGTTTGTGACCATTTATTTGCATAAATAACACTATACTGTAAAAATCTACGATTACCAGCACCTAAGTATCTTGTGTCTTATTCCTAGGTAAGAAGTAACGAGTTCAATTACATACACTGTTGGCCAAAATCTTAAGGCCAATGAACATAAAGAAAAAAAGGGCATTTTGCGTTGCAAGACTCAACCACTTATTTGATTAGAGCTTCGAAAGATGAAAATAAGAAAAGGGAAAATAAAAATAAAAAGCGTTTTTAGAATTTGATAGGGAAAATGTGAACACTATGAATTTAGCTTAAATACTAGCTGGTCAGAATTTTAGGATCATACCAAAAAGAAATCCTAAACAGGGTAAGAAATGCCCAACAAGAGGTCTCATTAGTGAGTTGTACGGCCGTCATTTCAAATAATTTCATAAATTCGCTTTGGCATGGTCGATATAAACGTTTGTAGAAGGCTGGCTGGAATGTTATTCCAAGTGGTGAAGATGGCTTCACGAAGATCGTGCACTGTTTGGAATTGACGTCCATATCTATAGACATCCCTTGCCATCCACTCCCAGAAATTTTCAATGGGGTTCATTTCGGGCGAACACGTTGGATGGTCCAAAAGAATCACGTTACTCGCCATGAAACAGTCCTTTGTCCTGCTAGCATTGTGTATTGCAGCGTTGTCCTGCTAAAAGATCCAGTCATTTCCACACTAGCGAGGTCCCTCAGTCAATAAGAATGCTTTCTCCAACATGCCAATGTAGCCAGTCGCTGTTTGACGCCCCTGTATAACCTAAAGCTCCATTGTTCCATGGAAGAAGAAAGCACTCCAGATCATGATGGAATCTCCTTCACTGTGTCGTGTAGAAAATGTCTCCGGTGGGATATCCTTATTGTGCTACTAACGTTGGAAGCCATCTGGACCATCCAGGTTAAATTGTTTCTCATCAGAGAACAAAACCTTTGTCCACTTTTCTACGTCCCATGTTTGGTACTTCTCAGCAAAGTTTAACCGAGCTGTTTCGTGGTGTAGAAGGAGGCGTGGGCTTTGAAGACGTTTACGGTTTTTAAAGCCTTTCTCTCGTAGATGCCGTCTTATTGTTCTTGAGCTGCATTCTGTGTCTGTAAGGGCCTCAATCTGGTTCGACGATCGGCTGGTGTCTTGCCGGACAACCCTTCGAATGCTCCTGCTCAATGTCGGTAAAATTTTCTTGGGCCGACCACTTGAAATTCTTGTTCCGCGCAGTTTTACTACGCCCAGTCTCACCAGTGGTGTCACATTGAGAGAGATCTTGCTTTTTCAGCTCGATAATACTGCCACGTTCAAACTCTGACAACTTTTTAGCCTTTGCCACATTTGTACCCAATGTAACACAGGAGATGTCAGTGGGAGATGTTAACAACGCTAATGCTTGAACACAAATGACTAAATTTCATTACGTGTTTACCGATTAACGCTTCGTTTCAGTATGGTCTTAAACTTTTGACCAGCTAGTATTTAGGCTATTTCATAGTGTTCACATTTTCCCTATTAAATGCTAAAAAATTTTTATTTTATTTTCCCTTTTCTTATTTTCATCTTTCAAAGCTCTACTCAAATAAGTGGTTGAGTCTAACAACGCAAAATGCATATATTTTCTTTATGTTCATTGGCCTTAAGATTTTGGACAGCAGTGTAATTCAAGAAATTGTTGAACCAGATGGTAAAGTCGATTCACAGCTTACGCATTTACGCTTTCATGTATCCACAGTATGCATTTCAATAACGTGATGAATGGTTGATTAATTATCAGAAGTAATAAAAATATATAGGTAAATACCTATAAATAATTTTCAGATTACGCATCGCTTGCTTTTCAGTGTCGTTCCATACTTGTTCCTTCAGATGGTCTCTTATCTTATGATATGAAAAATGATGTAAATAATAAATAAATAGTATAATAAAGCCATTTTACAATAATATACATTTGCTTATTTAAATGTTACGGCTCAAAAGCTCTAAATTATTAGAGTATTGAGAAAAAGCCTAGGGTCAGTAGGCCTAAGGCTTAAGATAAAAATCACATAAATTCCACGTTTTGTTTTCTCTTTGACATTCGTCTGAATTTATCCACTTTGGACGTTAAATCAGATGTTTGTGGAAAATAACGTTTCATGTTTATCTTTCGCTTTTCACAGATCATGGCCTAGTGATCAAATCACCAGACTTGCAATATCAAAAGGTCTTTGACTCGAATCCCCTCCTCGAACCCTTTCATGCTCACTCTTTCAGCCGTGGGAGCGTTCCGTGTGTCGGTCAAACCTATTATTCGTTGATAAAGAGTAGCCGAAGAGTTCGCGGTGGGTCATGCTCACTAGCTGTTTTCCATTTACTCTAGCACTTCAAAATTAGGGACGACTAACCCAGGCAGCCCTCCAGTAGACTTTCGCGAAATTCAAAACAATCAAAAATGAATCCATAAATCCCTTCCCAGGAGGCGTTTGCCAAGTTCTATTCTATGGTAAAAGAGAAGCTCAAGATTTGGTGGTATAGACTAGCTCTCTTCCTAGACTACCACTGCTAAATCAGGAATCACTACAACAAATATTCTTGAAAATTCGAAAACAAGCAGATAAACCATTAAACTTTATTTTACATTACACAGATACATTTCTCATGGTAGGCACTGCATGGCCAGGTATTTAAGGCTCTTGAATCGTAATCCGAGGGTCGTGGGTTCGAATTACAATCGCACCAAACATTCTCGACCTTTCAGCCGTTAGGTGTTTTTATGTGACGGTCAATCCCATTATTCGTTGATATAAGATTAGTCCAACAGTTGGCAGTGAGTGGTGATTACTAGCTGCCTTCCCTCTAGTCTTACATTGCTAAATTAGGGACGGCTAGTGCAAATAGCCCTCGTGTAGCTTTGCGCAAAATTACAAACAGATAATGTTTTATGCTTCCCTTTTTTCGTAAAAAAAATACATTACACTAATTCCTGTTTCGCTCTGGTTGAAAAATAAACCTCCAGACATCCAAAACAATGATTAGCGTACTCCGCTTCACAGTTCTTCCTTTCACAGCTTTCATCTATTGTAAATTGTAAATGTTACGTATTGTAAAAATACGTATTGTAAAAATATTGTAAAAACGTCCCATCTGGGACGTTTCTCCCCAGTGACTCAAACTGTACACTTTTAACGTTAAAACCCGGGCTTAGATGCCTCTTGTGGGCACAGCACGCACATTCCATTTAGTAGCTTTGTACTTAAAAATAAACAAACTCTCAATGGGACCTTACTGTTTTGATTAAAAGTATGATGACATTGAAAATGTCGTTGCAAGACGTTACGAAACATTTATTGATATTCAAATACTTTATTAATACCTTTTAGAGAGACTTAGTCACAGAAACCTTCGTTGGAGTGTTTCAAGTAAATGTCTTTCAAAAGATTATTACAAAGTGTTTTCGTCCATTTCGTAAATATGTATCTCTGCTGCAATGGAGTTCAGAATCAGAATTACTAAACAGAAAATATCCTATAATTAATTTTTCCCCTATGAATCTTAGTGCTTCACAATATAACCTTTATGCTTTTATGCTGTGAATCCCACGGCTCATGACTCGCGTCCCGTTTCTGCAAAATCGTGTTCCATACTTTAGGCCGTAGGTGGACTGTTTAATAAGAGAAGTGTAGCCCAAATGCTGACGGTGCGTGTTGTTGATTGCATAGTTGCCTTCTCTCTAGTTTTCCAGCTCAAAATCAATTATGGCTATGTTCAAATAGATTGTGTGCGGCTTTGAGAGAAAATTCTAATACTATCAAAAAGTGTTGAAACTTTATCTGATGCTACTCGGAAGTACGTCATCAATATGAACTTTAAACTTCCGGTGCTTACCAAGGATGAAATAGAACTCGTCAATGTTTTTTTTTGTTTTGTTTTTTGTTTTTGAATTTCGCACAAAGCTACTCGAGGGCTATCTGTGCTAGCCGTCCCTAATTTTGCAGTATAAGACTAGAAGGAAGGCAGCTAGTCATCACCACCCACCGCCAACTCTTGGGCTACTCTTTTACCAACGAATAGTGGGATTGACCGTTACATTAAAACGCCCCCACGGCTGGGAGGGCGAGCATGTTTGGCGCGACGCGGGCGCGAACCCGCGACCCTCGGATTACGAGTCGCACCCCAGAACTCGTCAAAGACGCGTGATTTAGGATTTCTGGGTTGAGCTAAGAATACTATAGCAAAAGTTTAATAAAAAATAATAATGTTAAATAAAAACGAACGCTGACGTTTGAATTATTTATGTAACCCTTATGACATACTTCTGTATGTCATACAGAAGCAGAGAGACCGACCTTAATCGACCTTATTTGTAAGTGCATCAGTGACTTCATTTACTCCAAAGTACTACCGTAAGTCATTTTCTTTACGATATAAGAAATTAAAACACATAATACACGGCTCGGCATGGCCAAATGGTTTGGGAACTTGACTCGTAATCTGAGGATCGCGGGTTCGAATCTCCGTCACATCAAGCATGCTCGCCTTTTCAGCCATGGTCAATCCCACTATTCGTTGGTAAAAGAGTATTCCAAGAGTTGGTGGTGGCTGGTGATGGCTATCTGTCTTCCTTCTAGTCTTACACTGCTAAATTAGGGACGGTCAACGCAAATACCCCTCGTGTAGCTTTGCACGAAATTACTAAAAAAAAACAACTTGGCATAAATACAATATCTATTTCTACAAATAAAATCTCGCTTGCCATTATGGATGTGCCTGAGAAGCAAATAGATCACATAAGCAAGCTTTTCTTGTTCTAATTGGAATTTTCGCTCGTAGTTCGTGATAATAAGAGAAGAAATGTTATTTGATGAGGTTGATAATGACTAATATAATTATAAACATCTTTCCATAGAAGTACGGATGTTTCTTGAAGCTCCGTCCTTTTTTTTCCCCACCCGCGAGGTAGTGATAAGTCTTGAAATTAAGAACGCTAAAATTCGAAATTCGATTATCTTCGGTGGAAAGCAACAGAAAAAAAAATGATGACATGATGACTTTCCTTGTCTGTTTTTTTTTTATAAATTAGTCCACCAAGAAATTTTTTAAATCACATTTTCGTTGTTTTTTATATAAATCAGCCCATCAGGCAAACATTAAAAAATCACTTCTCCCATTGTTTTTATACATACATTCACCAGGCGAACATTTGAAAATTAAATTCTGGCATTGTATTTCATAAATTAGCCGTGTATGTCTATAACATACAATCTGGCCAACTCAGCTCTTTTACTGATTTAAAGTGTTATTTTGGTTTCTCCGCTATGAACCTGAACAACATCACTCCCTTCTGACTTGAAACACTTATCACTGACATTCAAGTTGTCACGCTAACAAATCTGACTAGTTGTTAATGCTAACCATCCGTATTCTGAGTTTATCAACTTTCATTTTTTTTACTTCTTTTTAACACCTATCATAGCGATTTAAACTACCCAACATGATTTCTTTGCCTGTTTTTAATACTTACTGTTGGTATTTAAATAACAAACCTACCCAACATGACTTCTTCACTTGTTCTTAACACTTACCATTGCTATTTAAATTACAAACCTACCCAACATGACTTCTTCACTTGTTCTTAACACTTACCATTGCTATTTAAATTACAAACCCAACATGATTTCTTTACCTGTTATTAGCACTTATTATTGCTATTTAAATTACAAACCCAACATGACTTCTTTGCCTGTTTTTAACACCTATCATTGCTATTTAAATTACAAACAACCCAACATGACTTCTTTGTCTGCTTTTAATACTTATCATTACTATTTAAAGTACAAACAACTCAACATGGCTTCTTTGCCTGTTATTAACACTAATAATTACTATTTAAATTACAAACCTTCCCAACATAACTTTTTAATTGTTTTAAACACGTCTTGTTTGATTCCAATAAGTTTTTCTCACACAATATTTTCCCCAAATGATCCAGAATCTATTTCAGTAGTTATAATTTCTCGAAAAAAGTGCAAACTGTTAAAATACTTTACGCTTATTCTCATAAGCTTTTTACTTGACAACAAATATGATTATACCATACATTGTTTTAGTATTGGAGCTTATCCAAAAATTAGAATGAACTGTCTTTGTCTCTTTCGTGGCATTGACAAACTTGCAGGCTGAAATTCTACTTATTTTATACATTTATCAGTTATTTTGCGAAAGATGCAAATTTATTGTTAATACTAAAAATAAACTCTATTTAATTACACACTTAATTTTTCTGTTTATAACTTCTTCAGGAGAGTTCACTAAAACAAAAACCGACACTATGTACGACAGATATTGAATACTGAATTTTTTTATTCTAGAAAATCAGTAAGGGATTGTATTACGGATTTAGTGTTAAAAAGTATGATAGGCCTAACATAATGTCTTATGACAAGCATAATTAACTACAAAGGGCTCTGTTACTACTATCTGTAATAACGTTTATTGACTAAAAGAAATATTTATTACGTTTAATTTGTCATGTCATTTTAATAACACACAAAATGCACTTAATTCGTTCTTAACGCAAATAGATTGAAACGCCGATTTCTCTTGAGGTGTCAAATAACTAGTAAAAATACATAATGATACAGGGGTATGTCTATGTGTGATCAATAGGTACATTTAATAGGTGGTAGGTATAGAAAAATATTATATAGGTAAGTTTTCATGAAATTATTAAAGGCTTAGACGAAAGATAAAGAAACGGAGAACTGAAGAGAAAAAATAGCCTGTGAGGAAATCATTTCAGTTTAGCTTTCACTTGAAAATGATAACCATGCATTTTCCACTTAACTTTTCTGCTATAAAAGTGGGAAATACCATAAAGGAAGTCAAGCGTGAAAGACAGAAAAAAGTAACAATTTCTGAGATATTCATATAGCGATCACGAGTTTTGTTATTTTTTATAGATGGCGCAAATGTAGCTTGAACGGGGCTCCATTAAGAATAAAAAATTATTGGCGTCGTTTCAAAATATACACGAATAAAAGTATTTTACGAAAGTTGAATGCAAGATGAGGTTCTATTCAAGAGAATGGTATTTGTAAACGTGTATGTAAGTAATTGAAGCGTATCAATTTATCTGACTTTTTAACTTTACAGTCTATTCAGTGTGGAAATGGCAAGTGCTGATAATTCCAATGGAAAGCCTTGAAGTGAAATATGAGGAAACATAAATGTATAGTGATAAAAACAAAACCTAGACATCTATCTATTTATATACTGATAAAGAATGACGTGTTGGTTTTCCAAGAAAACAGTGTTGTGTGATTACATGTAACGTTTCGAATCTGAGAACTTCATCATTAGAACTCGTATCAGAAATACTATGTTGATATTAACATAATACTGACATCTATTAACTATTGCTGAAAGGTGAGGAAAAATTCGATTTAATTAAAGATGTTTCTTGAAGTAAGTTTTGTACGTAGACTCCAGTTTTTGTTAAGAAATACAGCAAAGATTATGAAGCTGGAACTCACCCCTCCCTACTAGTAGAGCGGTGTCTGTGGACTTGCAATGTTAGTAAGCAGATTTCGAAACCCGTCGTGGATAGAGCACGGATGGTCTTTGTGTAGCTTTGCGATTAACAACAACAACCGTACAGCATTTTTCCATCCAAATATCGTCTCCTAATATTATATTTTGATTTCTATTTATTAATGTACAAACAACACACTTTGTGGTTGGGGAGCTCGACTTGGAATCTCCAGGTTGCAGAATCGAAACCCCTCACCTAACATATTTGGCCATGGAAGTGTTATAATGTGATAACTAATCCCATTATTCACTGGTAAAGAATATCCAAAGAGTTTAAAAAGAGTTATAAGCACTAGATACCTTTCCTCTAATGCACCACTTTATAGTTACATACAGCTGGTGCAGATAGCCCTCCAGTAGATTTGCGCGAATTTCAACATATCAAACAAACACAAATTTTATACGCATGCACCAAAATCTTTTACTTAGTAGTCCTCCGCTAGTACAGCGGTATATCTACGGATTTACAACGCTAAAATCAGGGGTCCGATTCCCCTCGATAGACTCAGCAGATAGCCCGATGTGGCTTTACTATAAGAAAACACACTATTTTTTCCTTAGAAGTAAAGTAAGAAGTGTTTATAAGGTCTACATTATATTTATATACTTCAATCTGCTTTTATTATATTTTTAAACTAAAGGTTAATTAAATAAATGTATTTTTTTCAAGCCGTCATTAAAGTGCGTTAAAACTTTCTCTAGTGATTTTCCTAACCCTAAAATCAACCGTAGAAGGTTTAATGTAAAATTATTAAAATAATCTAAGTCATACTCACTTTCATCTCATTTAAGGGTAAAATGTGTACTGCCAGGGCCAAAGCAAGGCATCAGTTTGAGTTATGCTTGTGGGAATATGGGGAGTGGGAGATACACACGGGAAAGTTTGAGAATTTAAGGCTAAAATGACGCATTGTGACTACCTGTTTTGTATTTATAATCTTTATAAAATTATGTGTTTAGACGACATAAACTATTGTTTCCATTTACATTTTAAACACTCCATTTATTTTTCTGAGTTTCTCAACATTTCTGATATTAAGATCTTATATCAAAGAAAAGTCCCATCTGGTGTTTTTCAATGTCACGTATAGGCCTACGTTTGTACGCATAACTACTTCCCTGATTATACGTCGTCAGACCTCTGGGCCCGGCATGGGCAAGCGTGTTAAGACGTGCGACTCGTAATCTGAGGGTCGCGGGTTCGCATCCCCGTCGCGCCACACATGCTCGCCCTTTCAGCCGTGGTGGCGTTATAAGGTTACAGCCAATCCCACTATTTGTTGGTTAAAAGAGTAGCCCAAGAGTTGGCGGTGGGTGGTGATGACTAGCTGCCTTCCCTCCAGTCTTACACTGCTAATTTAAGGACGGCTAGCACAGATAGCCTTTGTGTAGCTTTGCGTGAAATTCGAAACAAACAAACAAATTCAGACCTTTTAAAATTATATATCTAAAACATATTAATTCAGTCTTAGAAGAATCTTAATTTCTAAGGTATTTTTGAACTAAGGAATACAGTAATAACACGTTAATCGGTAAACACGTAACGAAATTTAGTCATTTGTGTTCAAGCATTAGCGTTGTTAACATCTCCCACTGACATCTCCTGTGTTACATTAGGTAAAAACATGGCAAAGGCGAAAGAGTTGACAGAGTTTGAACGTGGCAGAATTGTTTGGCTGCAAAAGCAAGGTCTCTCTCAACGTACCATCGCTGTGAGATTGGGCGTAGTAAAACTGCTGTTCCAAATTTCCCTGAGGGATACGAAACGAGAATTTCAAGGGGTCGGCCCAAGAAAATTTTGCCGGCGTTGAGCAGGAGGATTCGACGGGTTGTCCGGCAAGACACCAGCCGATCGTCGAACCAGATTAAAGCCCTTACAGACGCAGAATACAGCTCAAAAACAATAAGACGGTATCTACGAGAGAAAGGCTTTAAAAACCGTAAACGTCTTCAAAGCCCACGCCTCCTTCTACACCACGAAACAGCTCGGTTAAACTTTGCTGAGAAGTGCCAAACATGGGATGTAGAAAAGTGGACGAAGGTTTTGGTCTCTGATGAGAAACAATTTAACCTGGATGGTCCAGATGGCTTCCAACGTTACTGGCACAATAAGGATATCCCACCGGAGACATTTTCTACACGACACAGTGAAGGAGATTCCATCATGATCTGGAGTGCTTTCTTCTTCCATGGAACAATGGAGCTTTAGGTTATACAGGGGCGTCAAACAGCGACTGGCTACATTGGCATGTTGGAGAGAGCATTCTTATTGACTGAGGGACCTCGCTAGTGTGGAAATGACTGGATATTTCAGCAGGACAATGCTGCAATACACAATGCTAGCAGGACAAAGGACAGTTTCATGGCGAATAACGTGATTCTTTTGGACCATCCAACGTGTTCGCCCGAAATGAGCCCCATTGAAAATTTCTGGGAGTGAATGGCAAGGGAAGTCTATAGAAATGGACGTCAATTCCAAACAGTGCATGATCTTCGTGAAGCCATCTTCACCACTTAGAATAACATTCCAGCCAGCCTTCTACAAACGTTTATATCGACCATGCCAAAGCAAATTTATGAAATTATTTGAAATGATGGCCGTGCAACTCACTAATGAGACCTCTTGTTGAGCATTTCTTACCCTGTTTAGGACTTCTTTTTGGTATGATCTTAAACTTTTGACCAGCTAATATTTAAGCTAATTTCATAGTGTTCACATTTTCCCTATCAAATGCTAAAAACGTTTTTTATTTTTATTTTCCCTTTTCTTATTTTCATCTGTCGAAGCTCTAATCAAATAAGTGGTTGAGTCTTGCAACGCAAAATGCCCTTTTTTTCTTTATGTCCATTGACCTTAAGATTTTGGCCAGCAGTGTATATGTATACGTAGGCTTTCTTCAGAGACAGAATAAAGCATAGAGAGATATACTTTAACATTCAGCACAGCTCACGTACTTACTGAACATGACTTAAGTTCCTGTTGATTAATAATTGACTTATCGAAGAAATTTCTTCTGACAGAGAAACACGCTCTCTTTTTTGTTGTTGTTGTTACTTCTGGCGTTGAAGTGAAGTGTCAAACTCGTCTCCCTGTTTTGATGTCCTTCATCATAATAACTGATGGTGAAAAGTGAAATAAGTACTGAAGGAATATTAAAATATCGAATTTAGATAAATTTCAACGTCGCTCTAGGAGCAAAATCGATTTAGAATGTATCATCTTTCTATAGCAGTGCGTGGATATGATATGAATAAGTATCCGGTTTAGTGTGTAATTATTATTTATTTCAAAATATTTTCCGTTGCTGAATGTTATTGTAAAAGCACGGTGTATAATTAATTTAGAGAAACAAAAACGAGAATTTTGAAAAATGAATTAGCATTAATGTTCATGCTAATAACTAGACCGTTTTGAAAATATTAATGTAATTTGTAACGAATTTATTAATTAGAAAACTCTATCTAAAAAATCCGGGAAATTCGGAAAAAGACAAAATGATTTCGAGATTCATCACAAATTAACCCTAAAACTTTTTTTTTATTCGAGTCAAGATATATATATATATATATTGGAAATAGAAAGTTTTCCTACAAATGACTTATTTTATTTACAGTTTGAACTGGCTAGATAATATGATCAGTGGTGCAGCACACCCCGTAATTACGGGGATGGGGGCACAAGGGGTCCGAATCGTAACACTATTTATAGGAAAATAATTTGAGAGGCTTTGATTACTTGTTATGGAAGCATCTATCTGTTACTGCTAGTAATTAAGGCTGAACGTCTGTGTTCACAAAACATGTTACTATGCCTGGGGGAATCATCTGTTTTAATCGTTGCACCACTTTACAGTAGTGTGCTATCTGTCTGACACTTAGTCAGTGAACACTGAAATGATGCTACATAACGGGAGCCTAACGTTGCAATTTGTACTGACGTGACGTTATAAAACGTGTACTTGCCATGAATCACGAGAACATTACGTATGAACTTGAAAAGCGAAAAATAGAAATATTGATTACTCTTCATTTTGTTTTTGGCTGCTCAGGAAAGAAAACACATTAGATAGAGGTCGTTTCACCAAACAACTAGTTTTTTAATATATTTCTTGGGTTCAAATCTAACCAAAGATGAAAGGATTATGTACTTAATTTATTATTTTCAGATAAATTCATTGTAGGGAAACAAAAAATATCATAGCATAATCCTGTGGAAAATAAAAGTTCGGTATGTTTTGAATTTTGCGCAAAGCTACTCGAGGGCTACCTGCGCTAGCCGTCCCTAATTTAGCAGTGTAAGAGTAAAGAGAAGGCAGATAGCCATCACCACCCACCGCCAACTCTTGGGCTACTCTTTTACCAATGAATAGTGGGATTGACCGTTACATTATAACGCCCCTACGGCTGAAAGAACGAGCATGTTTAGTGTGACGGGGATTCGAACCCGCGACTTTCCTCTGTAGAGATAGAGTGGACCGTCTTAGTGATATTGTATTTGACTATATAGTTTTATTTACAACAGTAAAAGATGTCCTTAGTACAGTATTAATTACAAAAATAATAATTTTCAGTATTTATCGAATTTTAAAAAGCCTTTTTTTTTCTTCATTCAGTTGAAAACGTAGTCCTAGGTAAAATGTGTTAGGAAAATAAGGTAAACATAAATTTCAAAATACAGTAACAATTTTTAACTGATGATCTTGCCATACCAAAAGTCAAAAGGAAAATTCGGCATGGCCAGGTGGTTAATGTGCTCAACTCGCAATCCGATTCTAATTCTGGACCTATGTAATTATTAAAAGTCACATTTTATCTGGTGTAAAGGTTACCGTTATTGTATTTTGATATTAATTATTCGGGATGATATAGCAGGTTCCTTACCAGATATTAAGACAAAGATAGTTTAGACACTATTTAATCTTGTATTAATGAGCATTTTTTATTTTAGGAATAACTAAAAAATACCTAAGTAATTAATTGGTTTTGAAACCATAGATTGATTGAATTTTTTTGCATAGTACCTGAAACTATTTATCTTAACGTTTTTAAATTTATCTTTAATAGTTTTACTCTTTGAGCCAAAAATAAAAGATGGTTTCAAAAATAAAGTTTGTATAATAGCTGTTGTAAGCATGCGCAGATAGTCCCTTGCCAAGATTAAACCCACGTGCGCACACACAGATTTACATCGAACTGTCATAACAAATTGATTAATATATATTATTAACATATTTTTCACTTAAAGCTATATATGGTTTACTTGCGCACAGTCGTTCCAAATTTTGAACTGATAACTAGCTAGAATTTAGTTATTTTTGGGCCACCCTTTAAAGACTGTTCAGGTAGTGACAAAAAAGCAAAATGTCACAATATGTTATTATTATTTTTATGTCAAAAACAGTTGAACAACATTCAATATAACTATTATAATTCATTTGTTAGTATAACTTAATTGTCAATTTTGGAAATCTTTACCTAGAGAAAATGATAAAGAGTACTAGGACTAAACATCATTAATGAGAATAAGATAATTTGATGTAAAACAGATTTTAATTGGTTAACGTGATTTAAATTCTCAATCATTTTGATCGATAAATGGATAATATGTTTTTAAGCTATTTCGTATTCCTGTCTAATGTCACTTACATCATCAAACAAGGCAAGTTAGATATTCTTGGATGAATTTTAGTTGGGTAGAGAGAACGCTGTAACAATGATAAATCACTATAAAGATTTCACGATTCGTGTGTGTGTGTATATATATATATATTGTTTTGATGGTTTCAGGAGAGTTTATAACCCGGATGAGAGATTATGAAACATTGATTTTGTTCACTGAGGTGATTAATTCATGTTAAAAAAAGAACAAATTATGCATGACCATCCTACCAAGTTACAAAAGGAAGAACATTAAAACATACCTCTTTGTTAACCTGACATGTTTGTGATTTAAAGCTGGGTCTTCTATTAGCATTTTTATCATTAATTGTATTATCTACGTATCTGTATATGTGACATTATAAAAATTGATATTGTAAGACAATGATTGTAATAAAAACTTAAATAGTATTATTCATTGTATTATATGTATTTTACAAAATTTTGTGTTGGATTTTAATAGAAAATAAACGGAATCACACCCGCAGAAATCTAGACAGAATAGCTATAGAGGAATCAATTCATAAAGAGATATAATTTCTGTTATGAAGCTTCACTGAATCTAAATGTTTTTTACAGTCCATACGGCCGATTTGATTAAACAATGTAACTTTCTTTAGATAACTGTTTCAGATGTCACTAGAATACACTCATGTTCTAACGTTACATCTTTTCCTGTCTGGCACCATTATGTGCCAAATTTTGTCATTCTCGTCTTTAATTTTATTTTCGTGTTATTAAATACACAGGACAAAGACGAAGTGAAAGATGGATTTCTCGCGTCATTATAATTTTTGCAGGTGTATGTTGGTTTTTTAGAGAACTAAACGTTTAAGTTACATTCACGTCAAACGCATGCGCTCAGCAGCCAGAGGGCAGGATTTTGACTGGATGATATTTTGCACCACACCTTACGTAGTTGGCAGTACTTTAAACAGAAACATCTCATGAAAACAAAATAAACAAAGATTGAACAGATTATAATAAAATTTCTCCTTACATGTAAATTTCGTGATTATTCCGAAAATTAGGTTATATAGAATATTTAATAGAGAAAACTTGTACTTAACTTACAATAAAGCCCAAATTATAAATTCTAAGTAAACGTTTTTCATGAAAATTATTTTTGCACGACCTAACTGTAATACTATTTATTTTATCTCTTTACTATGCAACTTTTAACTATGTGTAATAGTTAAACAAACCAAAGATAATAGGATTAATTAGTTACCCCAGCTTTTTCGCAAAACGACGATAGATAACGCTACTAAAGTGTATGAGTTTCACTGTGTGGGTATTTGGGTATTGATGTTGTTAAATACCCAGGAGGGTCAGGTACATTTGACCTCTTCCTCCCTCCCGAACGATTATAGCGTCTGTCTTTAGGGTTTTTTTTTTTTTTTTTTTTTTAAAGCTTTGGGCCAGAGTAAAAGTATAACATTATACTCAGGTCCATGACTCGAGTGCAAAGGTTTGTTTTTGAATTTCGCGCAAAGCTACACGAAGGCTATCTGCTCTAGTTTTCCCTAATTCAGCAGTGTAAGACAAGAGGGAAGGCAGCTTGTCATCACCACCCACAGCTAATTCTTTTACCAACGAATAGTGGGATTGACCGTAAAATTATAATACCCCCACGGCTGGAAGGGCGAACATGTTTGGTGCGACGGGTATTCGAACCCGCAACCCTCGGATTACTTGTCGAACGCCTTAACCCACCTGGCCATGGCGGGCCTGAGTGGAAATGGAATGTTGCAAAGACAATGACATCATAGTTCCAAGAAAAATAATCGGAGGGCGCCGCGTTTCTAGACCCCTATGACTTGTGACAACAACGTCAGAGTTCCACATGTTGGGATAAGCACGAATTTCATTCAGATCAATATAATTAATACGGTCTGTTTAACCTACTCAGGTCGTATTCCCGGGTTATCGGTAATTTCAGACTTGACTATCAACCGAATTCCAAGTATAGCGGGCCCGGCATGTCCATGTTGTTAAAGCACACGACTCGTAATCCGAGAGACGCGGGTTCGAATCCTCGTCACACCAAACATGCTCGCCCTTTCAGCCGTGGGGGCGTTATAATGTTACGATTAATCCTACTATTCATTGGTGAAAGAGTAGCCCAAGAGTTGGTGGTGGGTGATGTTGCCACCAAGCTTCCTTCCCTCTAGTCATACACTGCTAAATTAGGGACGGCTAGTGCAGATAGCCCTCGTATTGCTTTGCGCTAAATTTAAACAAATACTGTATAGCGGGAATGGGAAACGCCTACATTTAAACGAAGTCAAACTAAAAGTAAATCAGATAATCAGAATAAAGGTAGATTGTGAGTGCGGTATTAATATTATTTTACAAATGGCAGCCTTCGGTTAACGCCAATTTCGTTGTTTTTGTAAAGATATTTGCTAATTTTTTTACCATAAAGCGTAGCTTTCTTGAACGAAGCACTTCGAGTGAGAAAAGACAAAGGCCTAGGATGTTTATAACTGCTGAGGTATTGCAAAAATTAGATGAATCAGATGAAGATGAACAGGAATTCGATCAAACGTGTCCTGAGGATGACTTGAAATCAGTTGAAGATGAAGAAAGTTTAGAAGAAGAATCTGAAAGTGATGATGATACACCTCAAGCCAGCGGGCGTGGTCCTCGATTGGTTGATGGTAGGGGTGATGTGGATGTTCCAGATGCAGGTTGAAGTAATATTTTTTTCTGCATCAGGTACTGATTTACAGTTTTATGGTAACAATTCAGGCATGTCTGGAAATTGTGTGTGTTGTGTGCAGTGAAAAAACCTCAGATATAAAAGAAACCACCCTGGAATACCATACAAGGGCATTCCTTTCAAACTGGTCAAGAGCTCAATTGGGTGCTACCTCTGCAAGAAATATCTCTGCATCAAACACGGGTCAACATGCTGGGAAAAACTGGTACACCAAAGTCCAGTATTGGTACTTGATTAAGAATAAACCTATTACAGATAATATCCTCAAATTTTATTTTATGTATAGTAGTTTTTCATGTAATTTCTGTTTCCGTGACAAGTATTTTTGTGCATTTTTGCTGTGGAGCTTAGGCCAAAGGACAGTTTGCCTCCCTTGGGTCAGGGCTGATAGGATTAAATATGTAATTTATTAGTTAATTATATTTCTTGCCATTTAATTAAGCCATCCTGAAAAACAATATCAGAAAATAATAACTGAAACTTACTACTTATTTATAAATTAAGTGAATAATGATTTATGGTAACATGATTATAATAAAATAATATGGACATATTTTTTTTCCAACAATTTATTAATTTTCTCACAATAAAAATTTTGCACAAAACAACACCATGACACTTTGGCACAACATGTAACCTATTCATCATTCTCGGCTGTTCCATCCTCTAAACTACATTAAAATAATTTTAAAAAATTATAGCGAGCTGTTATCATTCATATACTTATCAAGCTTTTTTCTTAAACTCACTTAAATTTACTACCCTTACAATGTCTGAAGGCATCCCATTCTAAAGGACAACCACATCTCATAAAATTGAAACTTTCTCAGCTGAAGATGACTCCAACCCTTCCAAAAGTTATATTAAAGTCTCTTAGTCCTGCTATTCTCACTGTTAAATATTTAAAAAATATGATACATCAACAGTTGCCACTCCATTGAAAATATTAAATATCTCAACAGATTCTCCTTAAACTTCTTTTATCAAGAGAAAGCAATTTAAGAAATTTCAGCCTCTCCTAGTATGACAACATCTTCATCACAGCCACCATCCAAGTAACCCTTCTCAACAATTCATTACCTTTATTAAGGTAATAAGCCCAAGATTTAATATAATATTCTAAATCTGATGCAACCAGTGACACATTTAATGAAATTATAACCTCTTTAGACTTGTATTAAATATTTTTATAGATACAACTTAAAATCCGATTTGTGCTCTAACAATAGCTGCAGCACACTATTTAGATGGTTTCTAAGAGACTGATCCAACCATTAACCCAAGTTCTTTTTCTTTCATGACATTATTACGGTTATTACCATACAAATTTACTTATAATTCAAATTATTTAAATACACATAAAACATCTTAAATTAATCATAATTAAAACCCATCTGCCATTTATTTGTACAACTCACTAAATGATCTAAATCCTTTTGTAAACCAGCAGCATCGTTTTCACAGTCAACAACAGCCAATAACTTGGTATAATAATTAAATGTAAGTAATTTATTAACCATTTTTTCATACCATTACTGTAAATCAAAAAAGATCAATGGTCGTAAAACAGCTCTGAGGCACCCAACTTACAACATTAATCCAGTTTGACTGAATTCCATTTGTAACAGCCCTTTGCTCTTTACCATCAAGCCACTCTTCTAATCCAAGTAGTTAACTTATCTCCCACACATATAGAGATAAGTTTCTTTACAAACCTTTTATGTGGTGCTTCATCAAATGCTTTCCAAAAAATCCAAATACACCAAATCTACACCCTTACCCTCATCTGATATAAGGAGTAATGTTTTCAAATAATCTCAAAAGGCAAGATTTTTTTAATGAAACTAACCAATGAAATTTTAAACTTTGTTAAATGACTTTGCAAAGCACTGTTTAATAGAATTTACAAATCTCTTCCCATAACTGATGTAAGACTAAAGGGTCTATATTTACTGGGACAATTTTTATTATGTGTTTTGAGAAAATAATTTACCTTAGGTAACTTTCAATCCTCTAGTTTCTGCATGCTTTTTAAGAATTGAGAAAAAAATAGTAGTAAGAGGCTCACATATCCAACCTTTAGCTTCCTTCAAAAACATTGGGGAAATATTACCTGGCTCAGGAGATTTATCATTTTTTTCAATCTTCCAAATTACTGCATTAATTTTTTTCAGTCTCATTTACATTTATCAACTGTTGAAGATGTGGAACACTGCTTAAATCTTAGTACATAAAAATCGAAGAAAAAAGCCAAATTTAGTAACCTAGCCATCTAACAATGATCAACTACTAGAATTTATCACCCACAAAGGGTCCTACCCCCATTCTAACATTTTGTTTACACTGTTAATGTTTTCAGTTGTAGCCAATCTTTTCACGTACCTTTTTTATGTCTTAATTTCCTATTTCACCAGCTTTATGACCTTCTATAAGTCTCCTGTCATACCAGTCAAGTTAAATATCTTAAATTTATGATACTTTTCTTTAATCTAAAATTCCACTGTAAGTCTTTGTATTTACTGCACTAACATTAAGGATTCAACTCTTTTTGGTGAACACAGCAAACAGTCTGATGTGGCTTTTCTATTAGAAAAACACACAAACACTCTTCTATTTTATCTCTTAAACTCTTTGTAAGCCAAACTGGTTTTGTACTTGTACTTACCCTTTTCGTTTTATAAGGAATATGTTTATGCTGAACGTTGAAAAATTTTTCACAACTGATCAGTGTCACCACATGACTTGTCTGACCATTCCACAATAGATGATTCTTGTTGTATCCTTTCAAAATATGTTTTTTTCAAATCTGTAACCAAAATATTGTCATTCTTTATCTCCATTTGCAGCAAAACATTGAACCTAATAGAG
This sequence comes from Tachypleus tridentatus, assembly GCF_004210375.1. Taxonomy (NCBI): domain Eukaryota; kingdom Metazoa; phylum Arthropoda; class Merostomata; order Xiphosura; family Limulidae; genus Tachypleus; species Tachypleus tridentatus. The sequence continues at coordinate 64,455,952 of NC_134826.1, read as the reverse complement.
AAATTATCATTTGCCTGCAGATGTTCTCTTATTTCTATCCTCTTGATCATTTCTGCATTTAAAGTTAACAATACATCTAAAGTAACATTGTTTATAATAGTTTTTTGACTAATTGGTGAAGAAAGTCATTCCAAAAAGATTACAAAAACATTTTCCCTCATAGTTTGACTCTATCATTTTTAATATATTTAAGCCTAAAATTAAGATCACCCATATTTATAGCTTCATTATCAGCTGTAGCCTTACTCTCGTCATTTCCAAAAAGATTACAAAAATATTTTCCCTCATAGTTTGACTCTATCATTTTTAATATATTTAAGCCTGAAATTAAGATCACCCATATTTATAGCTTCATTATCAGCTGTAGCCTTACTCTCGTCATTTCCAAAAAGATTACAAAAATATTTTCCCTCATAGTTTGACTCTATCATTTTTAATATATTTAAGCCTGAAATTAAGATCACCCATATTAATAACTTCATTATCAGCTGTAGCCTTACTCTCGTAAAAGTTCTCACTAATTTTATCAGTATCATCTGTTGGACTGTAACATATTCTCACAAAAAGGCTTTTCCCTTTATATCCACTAATAGAGACCTCAATTTCAACAGGATGTTACATATGTTTTACACATCAAGCCACTTTTCTCCACTCAATCTTATTAAATATCCAATATATCCAAATATGAAATATATAAAAATCATTTATGTTTAACCATGTGTAAGTTATTCCCATTATATCAAAATCCTTCATTTCTGCTAATGCTCTAAAATCACCTATTTCATTTCTTATAGTTCTAGCATTACAACAGTAACAATGAAGCCTGCCCATGTAATCACTTCTATACTTATTTCCAATGTTAATCATTTCTCTGCTTCTTAATCTTTTTGTATTTAGATTTTCCTGATCCTCAACACTGTCTAATCCTAGTTTAAATCTTTTCCTACAGCTGAGATGTTACTGATTATTCATAACCAACTTTTCAGCACAAATTTGCTAAATTTGTGAAATTATTACAATTGAAGAACATTTAATATTATGTGATATTAGCTTAATTCATTAGCATAAATAATTATGCTTGGCACGACTGTACTGACTGAATGAGAGTGATGACAAGAAACTGTTAATCTAAATTCCATGGCGTTAGTATGAAGAAAGCTATTAACTGTTTTAGAGAGGAAAAGCTACGTACATATGTTTTAAAGAATCTGGTTGGTTCTGTAAAGTAAAAATCAGATCTGAATAATAGGTTCTGATCCTGAGACTAATGTTGGTCACTATCAAGTGGTTCTTTCTTATTTGGTGTGTGTTGAGAAAACGTCATGATATCCAATGAAAAAATTCTTGGTTGTGAAAAAATGTGTGGCCAAGAAAGGATTCAGCTTGTGACATAAAGGTGCAAAGTCAAAATTGGCAGCCAAACTGGTATCTACAATAATAGCGTACATAAGGTTTTACCTCAAACATTCATTCGTTAGGTAGTTAGATAACATATTTTATTTTATCGATCATCATACCCCAAACTAAACAAAAATATGAAATCCATAATATGATTGTAACTGGTAGATGTTTTAATCTTTAAATGTAAATATAACCTTAGCCATTCTAGTCAGCTAAATGTTTCTCAATGAACTGTAATGGTTCATATCAAATTTTTCTATAATAAAAAAGAATGCTTATTAACCCATCTTTTCACATTTTGATGAAACAAAGTTTTTTTTTTTTTATTTTGCACAAAGCTACTAAAGGGCTATCTGAGCTAGCCATCCCTAATTTAGCAGTGTAAGACTAGAGGGAAGGCAGCTAGTCATCACCATCTACCATCAACATTTGCGCTACTCTTTTACCAACAAATTGTGGGATTGACTGTCACATTATAATGTTCTCACAGCTGAAAGAGCAAGCATATTTGGTGTGACAGGGATTCGAACCTGCGACCCTCAGATTACGAGTCGAACGCCTTAAGCTACCTGGCCATGCCAGGCCTAATGAATAAGTAGAAGAAAATGAAAATGTACTATAATTTCCAAAATTAAGTCTAAATGTTGAATATCTATAAAAAAAATAATGGAATATAAATTAATATACTAAAAATGAAAAGTTTTTATTTGTGTATAGTTTTCCATAAAAAAGGCAGGAAAGTACGAAAAATGCAGGATGTGTGATTGTAATTTTGTAAAATTTTCAAACAAAATTACATTATATTTTTTTTCTTCAAAGCAAATCATGGAATTCTTACTTATATGATACTGGAAAAAGCTTCTTTATTACGTGATGTGCAACCCTCAACCTCATGATATTTTTATCCTGTGCATATGTAGATTTGCGAGAGGAATCATGATTTTCCCGTTTTGCATCTGTTTCCAGCCACGGAAAACTTTATTATTCTTGATTCTCAAGGTACAGATATGAGGTAATGAATATGTCACACACGGATCTAATGTACTGGTGCTATCTATATAAATATAATAGTACTGCTTGTTTTATGTCTATGTAATTACTTTGCATGGTTTGGTTGGATCTTCACCAAAATTGGTGTGGAGGTTCACTGGGTCCATGGAGAGATACATACGAATTTTCAGTTTTGCAGATTTTAAAGGGAGATTTTATATTTTTTACCATTACCTCACTTTCTTTGAATGGACCATCACCAAATGTGGTAAGGAGGTTCATTGAGTCTGTAGAGAGATGCATAGAAATTTTCAGCATTGCATTTTGTGGATTTTAAGTTTTTTTAACCACTACTTCGCCCTCTGTTGATGGATCACTACCAAATTTGGCATCAAGGTTTGTTTGGTCCATGTAAATTTGCAGTTTCACATTTTGCACTTTGGACTTTTTATGGGCATTTTTACGTTTCTTTACAGTTACATATAAGAGTTACATATAACTTTCCATATCTTAAAATAACCTTTCATTAATCATGAATCTACATAATTTCCGTCCAGGTGACGGGTACTCTAGCTAGTAATAGTAAAGGAAACTGACTTTCAAATTCAGTACTCTTGCTAGTTCGAAAACAGACAGTAATCAACTACATGTAGCTAAACTTTTTTATGATCCTATAAATATTTTTTTGGAGATAGCCAATAATAAGCCGTGAATCTGAGTATGACAAAGTTTTGAATTTTGCGCAAAGCTACTCAAGGGCTATCCACGCCAGCCGTCCCTAATTTTGCAGTGTAAGACTACAAAGAAGGCAGCTAGTCACCACCAACTCTTGGGCTACTCTTTTACCAATGAATAGTGGGATTTACCATCACATTATAATGCCCCCACAGCTGAAAGGGTGAGCATGTTTGGTGCAATGGGGATTCAAACCCACAACTCTCGGATTATGAGTCGAACGCCTTAACCCACCTGGCCATGCCGGGCCTTAGTAGGATAAAGGGAGAATGGTTCCCTCTGGCAGTAGGAATACATACAGAGACTAAAATGTCATTCATGATATTATTATTTTAGTATTATCCCTTTCTTGTGAAATTTAAGAGGATTTGGTTTGGCTTTATAATTGTTAGATTGTTTGTATTTTCAGATTTAGCAATAAATTAGAAATAGAAAATGTTAGTTTTTTTTATCATATTGAGCTGAGCGTAGTCCTTGTTTAATGTGCCAAACTACGGATCTGAGAACCTGCGATTTGCACCTTATTACTGTCAAAAGTTAAAAAAATATAGAGCTATGAACTCTACATTCATGGGTACACCTTAACATCCCTTGCTAGTACAGCAGTAAGCCTTTGGATTTACAAAGCTAATATCAGGGGTTTGATTCCCCTCAGTGGGCTCAGCAGATAGCTCAATGTGGTTTTGCTATAAGAAAAAACACACACATACACCTTGAGAGTGATGGTTCAAATTTCAGTTTTCAGTTAATGAAATGAGAAAGAGGGCACTGGGTAGTGTTAATTAGTTGTTTTACATTTTGTGTACCACTGTAAAATTATGGATTATTGTAGATAGCCCTCGTATATCTTTGTGTAAAATTTAATAAAGGAATAAACTGCATATATTTTACTTAAATTTTCTACATACACCACAGTTCTATGCCTATTGTAATATTTAATAAAGAAACAAACTGCACATAATTTTTACTTAAATTTTCTACATTCACCACAGTTCTATACCTATCATAATATTTAATAAAGGAACAAACTGCATATATTTTACTTAAATTTTCTACATACACTACAGTTCTATGCCTATCATATTTAATAAAGGAACAATCTGCACATATTTTACTTAAATTTTCTACATACACTACAGTTCTATGCCTATCATCATATAAGCCAAAGCTTAACACTGCATGTATTTTCTAGAATAAGATTAAAGGAACTCTTATTGTTAAAAATTAAAAAAATAAACTATAAGTTACATATGATATACTTACACTTATATATAAACGTTCTTAGCAGATTAAAGCGTTTTCACTAATGTGTCACTAAACAGGTGAAACAAAAATAAGTTAAAAATCAAAAGAATGTCATTTTCACCCCCATATTTCGGTATTATCGCTAAAATTTACAAATTATATGATTGGAGGAATTATGAAGACATATTAAACATTAGAATAACTTTATCTTAGCTACCTTAAAATATATAGGAGTCAATAAAACACCTAAAAGTGTAGAAACTAGTTTTCTTGTCTTGTTTCTATATATATACACATTAGTTGTTTTCTGTATGCTATCAGCAAGTTTTTCAGTCATGGATTGTTTTTTCACCTTTAAATAGGTATATGATATTAAACAGTAATATGAATAAAGTTTTTTCACTGGTCTACATAATGAGTACATTAGGCTAAGATGTTTAATTTTAACAGTGACTACTGTACATGTAATATGTTGACATATTTTAAAGGAATGAGTGTGATTAATTTTATTTCTCATATGACCGAATCTAAGCAACGTAAAATCACAATGTCCCAGTTTGTCAGTAAGACGAGAATATCCTAGTATTGTATTCAGTTTATTTTCTATGTTAAAAACATTCAATGTTTTTATTGATGTTCAGTTAACTTTATTCTAGAAAAGACGATCATTAGACGTTCTAAAATGAATGTTGACTTATAATGTTTACTGTGATATTAGCTTGAATACTTCAAACATGTTAGAATTAGTAAAATTCTAAACGAACAGAGGAACTTGAAAGAATTGATTATGTTGTTATGTGCTTGCAAATAAAAGTGAGAACTGTTTTCATTCTCATAAAATAGATATAATTTAACAGTGTTACTGCAATGTTTTTTGGTAAAAAACAGCAATATAACTTTGGTAAGTCAATTATAAAGGCTGCCTGGCAAGAATGTTTTGTTTCAGTGTTACACTTGCAATATTTGGATTGTAACTTATCACTGAACACATTTGTCCTTTCTACTTGTGGTCCTTATTACATCCTGTTAAGTTTCTCAGGAGTTGACGAAGGTTAGTGTTGAATAGTTCACCTCAAAATTATATATGGCTAGCAAACAGAACGCACAAAGCCCATTGTGCAACTTTACGCTAAAACATAGTGAAACAAGCAGTTCATTATAATATTATATATGTATTGTTACGAAATAGCATTTATTAAGAACGACAATAGTGATTTATAATAGGGGTCATAAGGAATTGCACAAAATCCAAATAGGACATTTGGGCAAAAAGCACCTAAAACAGTAATGATTTTAGTTCAAACAGCACCTTAAAACATTTACTATTGACTGCTAAGGTTGTAAACATAAAAATGTTCACAAAAAGGAATTTATGTTAGACTTGCAAGAAAAAGTAAACCTGCTCAAAACAGTCTATTTGTAATTCTTACTATTTTCTTGCTAGCCTGCAACAAAAAAAGTGACTTGTTATATTGTACTGAAACCATTTTTAGAATAGTAAATAAGTACTGCTTAGTCTGTGTGGGCATTGAAGAGTCGCTTTGTTTCTTCCGTCCTTTATATAAGCTAAAAACATCATAATTCTAGTGTAAATAATGCACTTTTAAAGTTAATTTTTTCTAATATTTGGTGTTTCTTTAGTTTTAACCTGTATGTAAGCTTTGTAGAATTACCAGCTGATAATAGATGAACAATAGATAACTAACATGCACATACTTAATGTTTTGTACATTATACAATAGGTGTTTTTAAGGAACCAACCCTATACTACATGTGAAGTGAAGAAGTAAAAACATGTATTAAATTTCATAACACACATTCATAAAATAATTACTTTAAAAGTCACAAAGGTTTATTTAAAGCAATGTTTCAGATGTATATGTTTTATTTTAAAAAAATGCTGTTTTTCTACAGAGGAAATGTTATACATTCTAAGTGCGGGTTGTGTCTTAGTCTAAATAGAGAATTTAGTTACACAGAAACTGTAAATGTTTGCTGTATTCCAAAACAAATCCCCAGCTGCTGCTGAACACTTTACTTTTTGAACTAATGCTGTCAAATGTTCAATAGCTACAGTAAATCATCATGTACCGAAACAGATACCTACTCGCTATGTTTATTATCGTTGCAACATATAAAGTTAGTTACCAAATCATGTAATCCTAGACTCACGGTTTAGCCTAAAAAAACACAAAACAACAAATAAGATGAATAAAAAATTGTTAATTTCAAAACTTACACACAGGAGTCATAAAAAGCAAGGAAACAAAGATGGAGATACTGTAGACATTATTTACTCAAACTACAAACCCTTATTTTGGCCCCACGGTGTTACCTAGAGTTACATTTGGTGAAGTCAAAATAAGGTTTTTAACACTCCTACGAAAAGACGTTTCTAGTCCTGATTTCTCCAAGCCCGTTCCCCTGGCTGTGGTTTCGCTAGATAGTAGATAGGGACAGTAGGAATCTCGTTAATCCATTCATTAATGGATTTAAATGGCAATTTCATTTAAATACAAAATTATTAGCCTAATATTAATAACCTTTCAAGTTGCTCTGGGGCCTATTAGGCCCCACTTTTCGTAGGAGTGTTAACTTCCCAATTTTTATTTATCTGGTATACAATAAGTTGTACTAGATAAGAAGACTTTCCAATGTATCATTTCATAAGTAATATATATTACACCTTTTCTATGTTCACACATGCACACATGTCCAATCTCACAATTAAATTCATCAGTATGTTGTTTCATTATTTTTCAAAATGTGCAAGCACATATCTAACTGTATCATTACATAGAAGATCAATATTCAAACTGACTATCTGGCAAAAAGAGATTTTACATTCTTCTTTCCAATTATATCATTAGAGAACAGGTGTGTTTAATAAACACTGCAAGTGTTATTGGAATGATCAAACCTTGTGCCTTGAAAATCTAACTGTGGATGTTTTAATTGTTATTTCACTATCCTAATGCTCTTTCAGTTTATTCAACTATTGAGAAATGGTGTTTAGAGCAGGAAAGCCTAAGCTACTTTGCAGGACTATCAGTTGGACATAAGTAAAGGTCTAAACTGTTAATGTGATAAGTGCAAGAACGAGGGAAAAAAAAATATCGGGCATCATGGGGAATTGTCCAGATATGTGACCTTTGCAGTTGCATTTATTCTTTTGAGGCCACTGACCATTACATAGGTAAGTATTAGATGCTGGAGAATGATGGACAGTGAGAAAGATATTTAAAACTGTTCAAATTAATTCACATTATACTAAATGCCTTCCTAGATCATGTGTAAACCAGATATTGTAAGAAAGTTTGCCACAAAAAAATTTAATGTGTGAAAGTTTGCTGCATGAAGTTTCAGAGAAAAACGTGCTGTAAGTATCTGTGTGTGTAGATTGTACATAACACAGTTGCTTATGAATTCCATTATAGACTGAAGTTTGTGACTTTCCCAGCACTTAATTTTATTTAAATGGAATTGTTTTTAAAGGTATAGTATGGTAAATTTAAACTGAGTAAACCTTAGAGCAATGGGAGAGTTCTGCTTAATAACAGGAAGTTCAACAAGGTAGCTATTACAAAGTAATATTAAAACTCCAAATAAATGAGTTCATGAAAAAAAAAAAAAGGGATACAATGTCAAATACAAAGAATCAGTTTTCAGTAATTCATAAACACAATAAGTGTACTTGCCTCTACTGGATTAGTCTGATTTGTACTTCACAAGAAATGTTATATTTACCCAGATATTGAAACTGCTAACCCTGTGACAAGCCATTCTTTTTCAAGCATGTGGGAGGTCATAGCCTCACGATACTACCTCAACTACTACTGAAGGACACTGCTGTTGTCATTCCTGCACAATGTATAGCATTATAGCAATATCTTTCATGAGCAGAACGGCTATTATTTCCAAGAAAATTACAAAAGAACAAAGTTACTAGAATGAGTTTAATAGCTTTCTCAACATGTTATGTAAAATCTGCACATATAAAAAATAAAGGATAAATTCAGAATAAATAATGTAACAATAAAAGATAGAAACATGATCTACTTATTTTTTAACACTGTTGCAAAGATACTCATTTTAATTTTGAGAATAATATGACTACCTGTACTTTTATGGCAGTATGCTTGTGTGGGACTGACCAATTGGTTGGATGGAAGCTAATTATAGTGTAGCTTCAAAATATGACTGTACTCTGGTATAATGGTTTTTGAAAGAGACCCAAATCTTGATTAGTTCACAGTGAACTATATACAGCTAGTCATAGTGCAAATATTAAGAAATGTTTCCCCTCAGTGAACTTGGAATAAACCCTAGACCACTTTCATGGGGCATCCTACAAAGCAGGATGCTTCACAAAGTAATTGTTTATTGTTACAAAATGAAACACCATGAAAAATTTCTAATTATACAAGTTATAACAGTACATAGCATGGAGATTAAGTTAAAGTATGACTGGATAAAGAGTTTCATTAATACAATTGGTAGCCCTGTGGTAATGCTGAGAATATGAATGCATGAAAGGTATGCAGTTTTGTGGTTGTCAGAAAACTTACTTTTTAACAATATATAGGTGTGCTGGGCTAAATATTCTTCTGCAGTAGGTGTCTGTGACTTGTTAGTGATGAATTTGATAATAAACAAGCAGCATATAATCCACTCATTTTTAAAATATATATATTCAAAGTTAAACATATATACAAACATTCTTCACAGTATGGAGAGTATACTTGTATGTTAAACACTATACAATTATTTTCTTCTTGTCAAAAGTCCAGTTAGGTCTAGTCAATTGCTTTAGAATTCAGTTGACAAGCCAAAATATTTTTCTCTTTCTTATTGCTATGGTGTCTACATATAGTTCACGTGTGTTGTTGCTGAGTTATCACAATTGTATCCTGAATTTCCAATAATCATCTGCCTTTTGTAAAAGTCCACTTAGGTGAGTTCAGTTATTTAGAATACCCTTTGACAAGACTTGTTCTCTTTATCTTCATTAAAATTGTTGATCTCACTCTAACATCAACCGTTAGGTTTGTTACTCGCACAACAGTTAATGTACATTTAACTTTTCTCTGACTGGTCTTCTCTTTTGCATGACTTTACCTTTTCTCTCTGTTTCCACTCATCTGGTTGCTGCTATCTAAACATCTACTGCTTAAGACTTCTAGAAATCTCTATAGCCTTGATATCAATGAATTACATGTAATGCTTAATACCCTTAAGATCAATGAATTACAGGCACAAAATAAATCAATTAATAATATTACTTACACTAAACAATCTTTTATATCTGATAATGATGTTGGAATAGGAACTTATGAAAAGTAAACTAGTAGAAACAGTAGATTAGTGGTTATATTTAAAGATGAGGAGTTAAGCATTTTTGTTAGGTTAGTCAAAAAAAAAGACACCCCATTTTTAATTAAGTCATACCAACAACAAATTAATCTTGATCTAACTTTGTATCACAAATAATCTAGCAGATTTTAACATTGGACTTAAATATGGAAACAGTGATCAAAATGGGTAAAAAATGCAAATATTAAGAAATTTCCTCACCTCCCTTTTTGGTATAAAAGTGAACTATACCAGAGTAAAATTTCTGGTTAAGAAGTTACCACACAGGATCACACACAAAAGTTCATTGTAAACTAATCAAAATGGTTCAAGTTGTGGGTGGTTTCTTTTGAAAAACATTGCAACTTCTAAGAAATAGAGAAAAACAGTTCAGCTTGTGAACTAAGTGGACTTTAGACAGGAAAAAAATATTTTAAAAACAAGTGGAGTGTGTACTATTTGTTTATTATCAAACTTATCACTAACAATTCACAGACACCTGCAACAGAAGAATCCTTAACCCAATGCACCTACATATTGCTATCTATACTGTTAAAAAGTAAATTCTTCTAACAACCATAAAACTACAGACCCTTCAAAAAATGTATTCTCAAGATGTCATAGGTATTATTGAGAATACATTTTTACTCCAAGTGGGTTTCTCATCATCAAGGAAGACCCTTTGTAAATTCATATTCTTAACATTACCACACAACTATCTATTGTATTAACCAAACTCTTGATCGAGTCATACTTTTTCAGCCTTTTTTGACTTAATCTCTGTGCTATGTACCGTAATAACTTGAATAGTTAGAACTTTATCATATTATTTCATTTTGTAACAATAAGCAATTACTTTGTGAAGTGTCCTGCTTTGTAGAATGCCCCATAAGAGTGGTCTAGGAGTCATTCTCCCAAAATTCTTAAAACCTGGATTTTCTGAGCTATCATGTTTAGCCTGTTTGGTAGAAGGAAACGACTTCTTATCACTTGTAGAAACAATAGTAATTTTAATATTTTTTGTATACTTAAATTTAGAAAAAAAAAAAAGGTTCAGAGAAGCTAATCAAAATTCTGGTCGGTTACTATGGGTTCTGAAACGTGTGTCCATATAGGCCTGTTTCCTGTGTAATCATATTTCTAGGATAGGAAAGTATTTTAACATTAAATGTGCAAGACTGAACAGTATCATCCAGGTAATTGTGTTTCATAGTGTTGACAATTTCACTTGTTTGAGTACTCAAGTTTCAAATGTTATTTTTACATCACAATGTGCTATTTTTAGATAAAACATTTGAAAACTAACTCATCACAAAGCTATTAGAACGTAAAATTACATCAAATCAAAAAGAAATTTAGCCTTCAATAACACTTATGATTTTATCTTTGCAGTTTAGATTGACTGAGGAAAAACAGTCTTTATTTCAAGTTTAACATAGTAACAAATGCATAATGTTTGAAGGTTTTGCCACAGAGAAGTACGAATAGATTAACTAGAAGTTGCATGATTGCAGATTGCTTAAGGCCAAATAAAAGTATCTTCTTCATGTTTGATTCTTTGTTTTAAATTGATACACTATGGTTTACTGAATGCAATGTTTGTAAACATGAGTTTCTTTTGATTATGCCCACAAAATCATCATCAAACCATATAAACTTAAGTTTACTGATTAGTGAGTATTTCAAATTTACCCATTTTCCAGAATATTCCAGGTAGATTCAATGATCACAAAACATTGTTGCCATGCCATAATGTTATTCACGGTTAGTAAAAAGTAAGTTTAATCAACATTTGTCTTACACACTAGAATTATGATTATTGGCAGTTGTTTTGATTTTCATATTTATTCAGAATCAAAACTTTTTACATAGATTTCTTGTTTCGATCGTGCTCGTAGAGATAGTCTAGATTATTCAACTGTCTGGTTTGCATAATAGTTACTCTCATTCACAATCAAATCTGTGAACGCATCTGGTAAAATATCCTATCATTAGAATGGTGTTGGGTTACTTGGGGAAAGTACCTGAACACCAGGTGTCCAAGAAAACTTTCCTGCAGTAGAATCCAGACATTAAGGGCATCCTCCCAAGTACAGCATGGTGCCATTAATATCAAAATGAAACCATGCAAAGCTGGATTTGTTTGGTGTATCCAAGATATAAGAATTCTTGAGTTCCACATTACTATAACATAGAGCATTGTCATTAGCAGTTCTCAGAAGATGGATTAGCTGTGCCCTTTTTCTTTATTATTAGTTGCAAACTTTCAAACTATTTCTCTTCACAGTCTGAACTGCTAAACATTTCATGTTTATTTTACTGTTAATGACTGAAGTCAAAATCTGCTGAAAATAAAACAACAAATCACTACTTGTGTCATTAGACTTTACATAAAAAAGTAATACAAAACTCTTGAGAGAAATAAAGCACATGCACAGAAACAGGCCAACTTGACCGTTACCCTGTGCACAAAATGTGGAACGTATCAGTTTATGTATCCTACAGTGATTACAACAAGAAGTAATAAGACTCTGTAAATGTATGAAAACATTAATTACAGTATCTGGTCAGGGCCAATCCATTAAACATCATAAGTGTTTGAATGCTGGTCATCCTTCTGGGATTTTTGGAACTTAATGGTCTGTCATACAGTCATACAAAGACAACTGTCCATTTTATTGAGTGTACAGAGAACAAGACTAAACATACTGCCCTTAAACCTGAAAAGTTGTGTGCCCATTATCACAAGATTTATTTTAGTTACGAATAGTAGAAAAAAGAAAGAGACTGATAAAGTCTACCCTTAATGGTATGATGCCCATTGTTTTGAGTTGCCAAATAATCAAGGTTTTGTTGTAACTTAGGGATGATCTTCATTACATCTGTGAAGTTTCCATGGAGAACATCCCTAGTTTGCCCAGCTCAGGACATCACTTGATATAAATAACTCCCTTCTAGATTTATATTCACATCCTCAATATATTTCATTAAATTCACTAAAAAAACAGCAACAAAAATATCATGCAATAACATCTTAGGTTTGCCTGTAGCAGCCATGTTTGACAAGCAAAATGGAAGAAAGGATAAAATTGTACAATACAAACACCACAGATCTTCTGTATACTACACAAAATTTTCAAGGGGCACTAAGAATACTTGCTGTTTATTAAGGGGTTAAACAGTTTGTTTTGAAAGTGTTGCATCCATCATTGTACAACAACTTGCTTTAAACTTGAATATTAGTGATCTTTCTGTATTCCAGTGGAAATACTTTTTGAGATACTAATAATGGTTCTAGTACAAGTTATCAATGCTTACATGAAAATGAAATCATGTTTAGATTGGTCAGGATGCCAGCAATTTCATGTAGCTACCAGTTTGGCCACATATTTTGGTTTCATTCCTTTAAGTCAAAAAAGGATTGAGCATGTGACTTAAAGAAATGAAACCAAAATCTGTGGCCAAACTGGTAGTTACACTTATAGCATTGATAAGAATTTCATAGTAAATATTCATTAATTAGTCAGCTAGGTCATGCATTTAATTTTACCCACAATTATGCCCTGAGTTGAATACAAAATGCAGCCTTGGTGACTGATGAATGAATATGTGGTGTAAAGTTCCTATCAATGCTGTAAGTATAGCTACCAGTTTTGATTTCATTCCTTTAAAGCATACCCTAAATGCTATTTTTGGCTGTACTTTTTTTTTTCACCCAACATGATTTTGATTAGAGTTATTTCCAACTGGAGCAATCAAAAATACAAATTACATTCCAACCAGAAAGTTTTTTTACTGCTCGTTTTATCACAAAAATGTAAACAATTACTATATCTACTATAGTTGTGTTGGTGATGTTTCTTGACTAAAAATCTATGCACATTTGAACTGCCAATAAATCAATAAAGAAAATGTTTAATAAAGAAATAAAAAAACCATTTGCACATTTTTTGCTTTTCGGTTTGTTTTAATTTGTAAAGAATCAAATCCATCATGATTAATTACTGCAGTAGATGGTCATCCATTTTTAAAATATGTGCTCTTTATGTTACAATTAGAAACAAGTTCTGAGATATACCGAGTATCCAAAAAGTCACCACATAAGTTGAGTAGTTGAGTATTATTGGCACTGCTAGCATCAAGCTGCACTCTATCCATAACAGGTAATCAAACCCTATATTTTAGAGTTATATGTCAATACATTTAGCACTGGACTTCCACGAAACAATGAGGACCAAAAATTTACAACGGTTAGACACTTTTTTACCTACTTACTTTTGACGCAATGTTGTTGGCATAAAGGTTGTTTTAAAGGTTCTTCAGTGAAGGATGCTAATCACACACAAACTATGTCATGGAAACCTACAACTGTGGATCACAATTTGGTATAAATAAGGTTTAAAAACAGTAGATATTATTATTCTTATTAAAATCTTTGACATATATAGTTTTGTTGTGTAGTGTACTCTGGTGTAATATTACCAATGAAGCAACTGAGGGCAGAAAGTTTGCAATGCATCACATAATTATATCACAACATGATTTATTCTCTTGTATTAAAACAAGTTATTACTGCAGATTAAAATGTATTCAAGAAATGACATTGTTTGTGAAATATTCTTTAAATATAAAACAGTGATCACTATAATTTGTATTTATAATTACAAAATGCTCACCTATTTTACAGATTATTGTATGTACTACTACATATCTTCTCACTGTATACAAAATCTTGTCAGATGTATACATATGTAATCTCATTTTAAGCTTCTGAATCTGTAGAGCCAATGGGAGCTTCTTCCTCGAAGTGAACTAGAGGAGAGTTCTTTGAAACTTTGTCTCCAGCTTTGAACAGTACTTTCTCAACTTTGCCATTCTTTGGGGCTTTGACGACATACTGTTGAAAAAGGTGAATAGGGTTAATAATACGTTTTTGATAAAGGTTCACAACTATCATGTTTCATTACAACTTTTTAAAAGCTCTAATTTATCCTCCTTTTATGAAGCTTTTGATGAGTGTTAAAATAATTAATATAATTCAAATTCTTTATCCCAATATCAATAACTGAAATGCTATTTATTCTAACCTCCATCTTCATAGCTATGATCACCACCAAAGGATCACCCTGCTGAACTGTATCACCATCATTCACATAAACTTTTTCTACAACTCCTGGCATTGGTGATACAGCATCTTGAGTACCTGCTCCAACTGTTCCAACTTTAAGGTACTTTGGAGTGGGAATGGTGACTTGGTAAAATCCTTCCTGTAAAACCAACCATGAAGAACCAAGAGAAAATTATCAAAGAGAACAAAATTTTCCCAAAATTGCACTAAAATTAGAATCATAAGATTTGCTCAGGAGAGTATAGACATGGTATAGTTTGCTTAAAAACTTGTGTTATTTCTCTTGCTTTCACCAATACTGTGTAATGTGGCTTCACTACGAGTTTTATTACTGATCCTTATTTCAATAAAATCATTGATGTAAATGAAGCTTATTGAAAAAAATGTTGGATGATCGCATTATCATACACTCGAAAGAATGAGCCAGTGAGATTGTAACACCCTATAGCACATCGACATTTTCTGAAACTTATCCCTTTCGCTCCAGGTCAAGAAGCTTTTAGGATATGAAATATTTATAAACAAATCTGTATTTTTACACTGCACCTGGAATCTCCATTATTAGGTAAGGTTTACATACTTAAAATATTAAGTTTAGTCTAAATGGATGTAACTAATAAAAACAAACTCCTGACTAGAAAGTTCGAATGAAACTTTGAAATATTTTGTTCCATTCTAGAACACTTCATTGCAATAAAATTTATTATATTTGTCACACTTAAAGCATTACCATTACTCCACTTTCAGCTTATTAGGTAATATTTCCAACTGAAAAAGAACATGCATCTTTGGAATTTTTAACTACATTTCTTAATAGAATATTGCAATTTCAGATGGAAAACTTGCTATTTGCTGCTGCAAATTTTGGACCTTGTACTGTCATTGTTGGTACCAATACTACAAAAGACTTGAAAGATATTTCAGAACAAGTTATCTAAGTGGCCTCTTAAACTTCTTTTCAATAAACATTAGTAGTTAATAAAATAGTTTTACAATGTAGGACATAAGAAAAAATGTTTCAATATACTAACTTACTCTGGTGAAAATATGCAGACTGGGCCCCTCTTTAACTAAGTTTGTTTTGATATGGTTTCCATCTATACTGCACTTCAGTTGCAAGAAACCATCCCTGGATCTTTCAAGATGGCCATGAACAAGATGATTTATATCTCCAACTCGTATTGAGTAGCCTTCATCACAGTTGTATGTCACTTTGATATTGTGTACTGTTTAATACAAATACATCCAATTTTAAGGATATAAAAAATAAAAACTCTGCCAAAATCTAATTATTATTTGTACTCAGATGTGTGATTTACTCTTTGTCATTTGACTAATCATTGCACATGAAAGTACTTGTATCACTAAAGATATGAGAACATAAAGCAAGTAATACTCATGACACAATCACACATTTAAATATTTCTCACATTTTAAAAGGTGAAGTTAAAACCTTTTTATACACATATTTTAAAGAAAATACAAATACAAACTCACTTGTTTCCTTGTGCTGCAAGTTAATTTCTCTGACAAACTGTGCATTAGCTCTTAATGCATCCATAATTCCAAAGGGGGAGAATGGATCTGTGAAGTGACATTGCTGTTAGTGACTTGGGTTGATCCTTAGTTTTCAATCCTTACAAAATAATTTAAAGTTGTAAATTTATATAATAAGTAAGAATATTTAATAATTAAGTACCTTAAAAATACTGTAATCATGGCTTACAACTTATATCATCACAATTTTACCTAGGTATTGTAGAGATGCACTGAAACCTTCTATTCTTTCTTGCAGAATGAATCCAAGTGCAGCAGCACACAATAAGTTATTAGAGATTGACCTCTGGGGAAACAACTCCTTTCTGTACATTGAAATAAAGTCTGTGTGAACATTCCCGTTCAAAAACTCCCGATGAGAAGCCAAATCCATCAGAAAAGTAATGTTTGTATTCAAGCCTACGATCTGTTACGGAAAAACAAAAATCGGGTACAAACTCAAGTAGTCAAAATAATGAGAGAGAACTAGAACCTTCTAATTTACCACTAATATGCTCTTAATATTTAAAGCAATATTAAACAAAGTGATAGCAATAAATCATGATAATATGTAAAAAAACTCTGTTTTCATTTTGGCCTTATACTCAAGTTCAATGTCACACAAAAAAACATTACCAAAATTCAGCAATATTTTATTATTCATACAGCTTATGCATATTAATTTCAACTTTGTTCACTCATTTCTCAGAGTGTGGGTTAATATAATGCATCAAGGAAAAACATTATAAACCTGCTGACAAATTAAAATAAATTACAAATTTCATGTGGAACAAACTTACTTGTTTCTTAATGAGAGTTATTTTGATATTTTAATGTAAAATTTATTTTTTATAAAAATAATATTCTTAATACTAACAGTAACTTTATCATGAAATGCTGAAACTTTGGTTCAATGTAGTCAGTAATGTTAAAATTTCCAATTGTTTTAAACATATCACTTTGAGATCGTTTTTAAATAAAAGTTTAACTGAAGGACTTCAAGTCAACTAATAAATTTTAACAGCCTTGTAATAGTATTAGTTCACACCATTTCCAAACGAGCTAAACAGGTAGACAAAAAGTCCATTAAAAGTGTTGAAAATACATCTCAGTTTTTTCATAAACAACCATGTCCCATGTTATAGACTTGGGAGAAATAACGAAACAACCTGACTGGTTAAACAGAATCACTGTAAATGTATTTTCTTATATGAAAACTAAATCATTTTAGAACTGAATGCACCTGTTCACTTAGAAACTAAGTATATAAATGTTTTATTAATTGGTTGTATATCATGATGCTCAATAAACCTTGTCATTGTTATTATCCATAAACTCTTTATCCTTATTCCATTTTACTTCTTTAAATATTAGGATGCAGCCTTTGCATTTCTAATAAGTTCATTTAGCTAGTCATTACTGTCAAAATGTGCAAAAGAAATAAGTGAAAGCCACTACTGTTAACAAACAATAATACATTTAATGCTAGAAGACACCAATAATTTAAAAACAATTAGGGCCAACACTTACATTATACTCAGACAGACACTGATGAAGTTTCCTTAAGGCAAGGTGACGATTAGGTCCCCAAACCACCAGCTTTGCAATCATAGGGTCATAATGAACTGACACTTCATCTCCTGTTAATTTAAAGAATTATTATAAAAATAAAAGAAACAGATTAGCAATTTATTGAAAAATAACTGTTTTTAAAAGAAGACAATGTTTAAAAATAACTTGTATTTGCTTTTTCTTTTACTACACAAATATCTAAATCACCACAAAGTATTCTACACCATACTTTGATGTATCTACCTGCTTTCAGTTTGTAAAGATAAATAGTTGTATTCAGTGAGGACCATACAGTATTGTAATCTAAATATTACTAAATCAAGACCCCACTGGCCAGATTCCTAACTGGTTTAGTACTATTGGTCAGATTCCTAAGTACCTTAATACTAGTGTTGCATTAAAAAGTAGCCATTTTGATACAATATAAAAGAAGTAGGCATTATAGCTGAAACAGATTTTTAGAAAGATGTTTCAAAAATGCAATTTTTTAAAGGTTATTTTATCAGTTTCAGAAATACTGTATTATAGAGGTCAAAATGGACAACAACAGATTATCTTAATGATTAGTCTACAATAATTACATTTCTCCTCTTTAGTTTCTGCACACTTCTTTCTCTAACAACATACATTAATTAACTGGTAAGTTTTTTCACATTAACAATAAGTACTTTAGAGAAAGTTTACTATCTTACAAATCAGTCATTAACATATATTCATAAAAAATGGATTTCATATTTTGTATCTTATGAAATACTTGCAAGTTAAAGCAACGTATCAAGCTAATGTGTGGATTTGATGTTCCACTTGATTGACTGTCCACACACCAAAAAACACTTTATATCACTGTTATTTTCATTTAATCTCTCCATT
Organism: Tachypleus tridentatus; assembly: GCF_004210375.1. Lineage (NCBI taxonomy): Eukaryota > Metazoa > Arthropoda > Merostomata > Xiphosura > Limulidae > Tachypleus > Tachypleus tridentatus. Next base: position 64,437,123 of record NC_134826.1, on the reverse strand, counting down.
ACAAACTTTATTCTGATAATTACAGGGGATACAAATTTTATTAACTAAAATATTCTTACCACTTAAAGAATTAGAAAATGTCTATCTAAATAAAAAGTTAGTGTATAAATTGGCTTACGGATTACACCCTTGTCAGTAGATTAAAAACTTTGTATAACTGGATAGCAAGCATAATTTTTCCAGAAACTTAACATTTTTAGATCTGGGATTCCTTGTACAGACTGTTTAGAGTAATAGCTTCAAACTGATGGATTGATTAGCAATCGATATTACATACGTACGTGTCTAATTTTCCTTAGTTATAATACAAATTATTAGATAGTTTTTTTTAGTTTTATTTAATCTACCACAGCAATAAACATTTCTTATTAATTATACATAAGAAAATGTTTTTTTTGTTTTTTTTAATTGTAGAAGAAATTACAAATATCAAAATAAATGAAATTTCCATACCTTGTTGAACTCCAGTCTCTATTCTAATCCCTTCTTCTGGAACAGGGATGTTAAGATATGTCAAAGGACCAGCTCCAGGCATGAAATCACTGTCAGGATCTTCAGCATAGATCCGAGCTTCCAGTGAGTGACCATTTAGTCTAAGCTCGTCTTGTGTCAGTGGCAGTATTTCACCAGCTGCTACCTGAATAACGTTAGAGCAAAGGTGAAGAGAAGCAGAGAGAAACGAACCCAGAAACATAGAATGCTGTTTGTCTCATATTTTAAAAACTTTAGCTGTTCTTGAGAAAGGCTTCACCTTTAATATTAATTTTAATGTTTCTTTGTTTTCAAAAGTTAAATCATTTTATAAAACCATTATACTTCTGGGTACAACTGACAACTAAAATGTCTTTAACTGCTTAAGTACACAAGTTGAGAATTACTTTAGTTTTTATACTCATTATACACGAATGCTGATTGTACCAGGCAGAAATAAAGGGTAAATTTACAAATACTTTGAAATTACTAGATATTAGCCAAGTAACACAAGTTTAATGGGTCAAAAAATTAACATATTAATCTATTTTTGACTGGGAAAACAACAAAACGTTAAGGTACCATTAAGTATAAGTATTTGTATGGATTCTATATGAAACAATACAGCTGACAATGTCTACAAGTTCCCATAAACTAAAACAAGATGTCACTCACTTGCTTGGGAATTTGTGAAAGTCCAGTCTACAATGTTTTCATCACACTGACCAAACTGTATACAATGTAGTCCATTACCTCTGGCTGGTACATGTGGTGATGTTTTTGGATCATCGTAATTTAGATTATATATTCAACGTAAATGGAAACCCAATCAACAATGTGAATGAAGAAAAGAATCTTGGTGTATTAGTGACAAAGATGCTCAATTCACTAAAGCAGTGCTCTGCTGTTAGTAGTAAAGCTAACAGAATTTTAGGATGTATTTTAGAGACAACTGATTGTAATTTCAAAACAGTTATCCTTATACAACTCACTATACTGCTGTATACAGTTTTGTTTCTCTGTTTGAGAAAGGTCATTAAGTATTGGAAAGGGATACTAGAATAATTTAAGGAATGAAAAGGTTGTCTTATAAGAATTAATTATCTCTATATGAGTTACTATTTAGGTCTTATTTAGAAACTGTTATAGTTTTAATTCCTTCAAGAAAGGATACAAACTTTGTGAAAGAAGATACTAAAATGAGTAATATGACGATTTCATAAACAGGAGAGTTATAAAATAGATTATGATATTCACTTATATTCTCTTGAGAAAAGATGGATAAGAGGCATTCTTATTGAAGTTTAAAGATCATCTACTGGATATATAAGATTTAAAGTCTTCTGATTTCTTTCTGTTATATTCTGAAGAAAACAGGAAAAGATGTTTTGTTTGATTTGAATCTTACATAAAGCTAACCAAGAGCTATCTCAGCTAGCCAGCTCTAATTTAGCAGTGATAAATTAGATGAAAGGTAGCAAAGCAACACCACATTTCACTACTCTTGGGCTACTCTTTTTATTAATGGTGGGATTGACTGTCACATTATAGCATCCCCACAGCTAAAAGGGCAAGTACTTTCAGTGATAGAAATCTGAAGCCACGAGTTGCAGGTTGCAAGTGCCCTAACCATCAAGTTTAGGAAGAGAGGAAAAAATATTTAAGATTTGAAATAAAACAGGCTAGTCTTTATTTAATAATTTTGTTTTTCTCTAATAGAGTGACTGACTTATGGAATGAGTTGCTTTCAACAGTAGCTGAAGCCAGAAATTTAACAAGAGAAACTCCTTGAAAAATAAAATGAGGATTAAAGTTCTCATGCTTCTCAAATATAAGCATACAAGGATAGTCCTGAAGAACCAAATGAACCATGTCATATAAAGTGTCCCCATAAGTCTTCTACTGACTGTATTTATATCTTTCTTCATATTTAGTTTTCTAAACATTTTAACAGTTTTAAAACATGTCTATACTATATTTGTTTATTCAATTCTGAAAATCCTTTATAAGAGTGGATCGTAGTGACAAGTAAACAATAAAATGGTGTAAGAAAAATGAGAATGTTACATCCAGAAGCAAAAAGTAACGGTCATGTCACAGACTATGAAAGAAAACTTAAAATGTCATGAGTTTAAATGACAGTTGATACACGGGTTTAATGAACATCCTAAATATGGTCAACATCATGATGTACCAAAGAAAATGTTCACTGAACATCATGTTTTCAAATTACTACACACATAACAATGTAAGGTAAGCTATGATAAAGCCATAAAATTATAAATACAAACTAAGTTATTACATTATATAAAAAAGTTGTTTCCATAAATTATGTAGTAAATAGTCTTAAATTTGATGGTAATATCAACAAGATAAAATTTCTGATTCTACAAAAATATGTAAGAGGTTTATCTTAATTATACATTTTTCTTTTAAATATGCAGATCAAGAAAAAAATAAAGTTGTTGATTGATTAAAAAAAATACAAGATACAAGTGAAGATTTAACAACAACTTCATAATTTAGTTAAACTAACCTTAAACTAACTTATAAGTTGTTTCAAATGAACTGCCAAATTTTATGATTTTTAAATACATAATTTTTTTTCAAAATAAACAGTACATACTTATAGCTGAGAAAGAAATCTGTGGCTGAAATCTTACCCTTAGCTGCCACTCCACTAGGTCTGTTCCTGTCACCATTTCTGTCACAGGGTGTTCAACTTGCAGCCTAGTGTTCATTTCCATGAAGTAAAACATCTGATGTTTATCCATAATAAACTCTACAGTTCCTAGAATTAATAAGGTTTTAATTAGTCTCTTACTAGCTCTACTGTCATCTCAATCAACAGGAAATTGTTCATCACATTTGATTAATCCTGTTTTTTTTCTTTGTTGTTTTTGTCAAGAGACGTTCAAGATAGGATTTACTTTTAAAATGAATAAAGACAATTCCAAGCTTTTTAGAAATAACCACCTTTTTTAGAATATTTTGAGAAAATTAAATTTGGGTTTAACATTTAATGGTGAAATATGCACATTAGTTAATGTCCCATGTAGAATTCTTTATTTGACGAGATCCCCAATGAACTACAGTATTCTTATATTGAGAATGATTTGTCATCCTTCTTGTCCTTAGCATTCTTAACAGTTCCTCACAACTAAACTAAATAACTGTTCTCTAACGTGTTTTGGTAACGACTGTTATTTAGTAAGTGCTTCTAGAACCCTCAGAGAAGTTTTTCATGCTTTTTGTTTTATTGCCAAACTACTTCAGTTTTTATCAGTTTACATATGCATTTGGTTTGCTGATTTTTCATAAATTATAACATACAAAAGGTTTTTCAACTTATTTTATAATCTGTAAATAAATAAAAAAGTACTCATTAAATATTAACTGCGTATTTTATATTACTATTGTTATGAGTACCTGTTAACCCTATTGCCATAGGTAGGTTAAAGTGAACATTGAAACCTTTTACGAAGTCATGTACAAAATTTAATCTATTTTATCATAAATGTATTTGAATAAACCTGGCATTAAAGTGTAGTTAATAAATCAACTTTTAATATTATATAGGTTTTATTTTCTTAATTTTGAAAGGAAGTATTGGAATAAATCTTTAATTTCTCCTTGCATAAGAGTCATGATATCTGTTCTCTATGTCTTTGCCAAATTACCACTACTTTCTGAAGTATGGAGTTTAACAGAAATTACTCATTATAATAGTTTGATTTTCAGTCTTCAATATCTGTTGTTAACAGAGGTGTAAACTAGAAAACAAGACCTACTTGACATGTTCACCTGTCACATTCTTTCAAAAATTACCAGTTATTTTATCTGATATTTTGTCATTTATAATCTACACAAAGACAATGTTTTAATCTGTTTAATGATATATTATATTACATTGCTTTCATCAGAGGGTACTAAGTATTTTCAATTTGAAACTTTCTCTTGTGGTTTTCAGATCAAGAAATTTGGAGAATTATTTTATGGCTCTCATATGCCATATTTAGAAAACCAGTTAAATTATAACTGTTATAGGACATCAGTTGCATTGTCATTATTCTATATTCTTATGGCCATTATTTCAGTAAAAAAAAATTTCATGTACTAAATTTAATTGGCATTTCACAGCTAAAGAACAAGAGGTGAAAGTTGATTACTATATTTTTTATTGTTATAGAAGTAATTAAAATGTATAAATTAAAAACTTATTAGGTTAAATTATGCTAATTCAATTAAGTTTAATACTAACAATTTGCTATATGCCCTCAAACAGCTCATGCATTATCCCATTTAATATGATAACTTAAACTGCATATTTGCTAAGTGATTCACAGTTCAGAAGGGAATAAAACATACAATTAAGTTCACACAAATGTAAACTGTTCTAAGCTTTATGCTATTTAGAATAAACATAGTTTCTTGTTGCAATATGCAGTCATTATAGAAAGAAAAAAAGAGTAAATTTATTTTGTATTTTTTACATGGAAGGTACAATGCTGATTAGATGGACAGAGTAAATGAAAAGTTAAAATAGAAAAACAACACATAAAATATAAAGTTTAATTAAAAAGAAGTAGTTAATATTTACTTAGGAGGTTTTAAAAGTTAGACAAATACAGCCTGAAAAATTTCAGAAAAAGGAAAGTTTTTCCAAATTTAATATGTAAATCATATGTAATCAGAGCAGTCAACCCTCTCTCTCAAAATATTCACAGACAAATATTTAATAAAAATACTCAATTAAAACTTGCCATGTTTAGGAAAAATACACAAAAATATTAAGTTACAGTATGAATACTCTGATGACTGTGGTTACAAGGTTGGTCAAATTTGATGACCCCCATATGGAAAGAGTTACTGTAGTTATATACTGCATTTGAACAGACATGAACTTAAAAGTTATAGAAAATTATGTAAACATACCTGCTCCTACATAGTTAACAGCTTTTGCTGCTCGTACAGCTGCTTCCCCAATTTGCTGCCGAGTTGTTTGTGTCAAACCAGGCTAGAGGAAAATACAGAATGTAGTTATAGAAGATAAAATAAATGTTTAAATCATTTTATAAGCTACTCATCAATTATATTGGTATCACATGGCAAATAACAATGATTGGTTGGTTGGTTATTTTAAATGTCGAGCATGGACTATATGCACTAGCCATCCCTAATTTAGCAGTGTAAGACGAGAGGGAAGGCAGCTAGTCATTACCACCTACCATCAACTCTTAAGCTACTCTTTTATCAATGAACAGTGAGATTGACCATCACATTACACTGCCCCCACAGCTGAAAGGGCAAGTATGTATGGTGGGACAAGGGTTCAAACCTCCAATCTTCAGATCACAAATGGAACCAACCCCCTAACCACCTGGCCATGCCAAGATAAATAACACCTATGGGTACTACAAATATTTTAAAGATGCCTTTTTTTTCAGTACAGTCACAGTCAGAAAAATAACAGTAAAGTATTGAAATCCACTAGTATTTCTCCTGTAGTCAATTTGTATTTCACAATATAGTAATTATAAGCTTAAATTAAAACACAAGTTCAAATAACTGACCAACAACTTTCAGATGTCAAACAGCACCTCTTCACATTATACTAAAATATAACAAATGAAACATTAAAAAAACACTTAGTATTGGAAACAGCAGAATATATTTCTTATCAAACATCCTGAACTGAGCACTTATATATGAGTCACTGAAGTCCCAAGAATCTTATAGCAGAATGGTTTTATAAAAAAAGGTTATTAAGAGAAAGCAGAATAGTAAAAGAAGTAGTTTTTAAACTATATTGGATAAATAAGAAAAAGCATATATTAACATTTCAAAACAAACTGGGGCCTTTCATTAATTATATTTGAATAAAATTAACCATAATTTCTAAGCTACTGATATCAACAACATTGAAAATTGTATCGCATAGGAAATAACAATGATAACAATGTTTTTCATTTGTCATGGTTGTCATTGTACTCATAGGGTAGATTATTTATAGTTAAATTATACCTTCCAAATGTAAAACTATTGTAAAAATAGTACAATTTATAAATAATAATGTAACACTTTATTTTTAAAGCAAAACCATGTGATTTGTGTCATCTTAAATAATCATAGTAAATAAGTCATATGATTCTCAACCTTCAGCAGCAACAGGAACAGAATTTAGAAAAGTGAATCACAACAAAGGAACAGGAAAAAACAAGTGTACCATTTCAATGAATATCAATTAAACAGGAATTACTGCACAATTTACCAGTGTACAATTTCTACAGATCATGTTGGACATTATAATGTAAAAACAATCATAGCTGACAAAACATATCCATTACATAAAGTTTTTGTAGGAGAGCTATGCAGAGCACCAAATGACCAATAGCACTTTGAAACTAAACATTTTGTGTTAAATCTGTTTCATTTTTGTTTTTTATATTTGAAATCAACAAAAATGTTCGAAGTTGATGATATGATCAGGTTACTTATAAAAAGAGCTCTTTAATGCAATACTTAAGAATCTAATAAAAACAAAGTGAATAATTTTATTCACAAAATTAACATAATCTAATTAACAACACGCATGAATGGATTAACGAGATTCCCACTATCCCTATCTACTATTTAGTGAAACCACAGCCAAGGGAAGGGGCTTAGAGAAATCAACAGAGAAAGAAGACCCTGTTGAGCTTTGTAACAGTTTATCAATTTTATAACAGTTCAGTTTATAACAGTTTACTGCTGATTTAATAAAAATGATTTGCTTACAGCTGGAGCCTCTTCTATTATTTTCTGATGTCTCCTCTGAACACTACAGTCTCTTTCAAACAGGTAAACATAGTTTCCATAATGGTCCCCAAATATCTGTACTTCCACATGGCTTAAAATAGACATCAGTAGTATATGCAAGTAGAATAATTCATCTTCAGTTGAGTTATACAAGAAATTGGATATTTCAAATCTTTTATGTTACTATAATTTATAAAATAATTCATCTTCAGTTGAGTTATACAAGAAATTGGATATTTCATATCTTTTATGTTACTATAATTTATAAAAGAAAAGTTAACCACAATATAAATAATACAAATAAGAGCAACCTATATTCATAGACGTGTGATTTTAGGCACCACTATCTTTGTCCACTTGTTAAGCTACTTCACTTTTAATATTTAATCACCACATGAAAATGGTCAAGCTAGTATCTTCCTAGTTCAAAATCAACTTCTGATGACCAAGTTTAGCTAAGAACAAAATAACCGAATAAAACACTTAGCTTGTTTTTATAATGACAGAAAAACTAAAAGCTTGGGAACATTTTAGGGTTAACTTAATTAATGCTTACTTAATGCACCTTAATTAAAGTTATATGAATAGTTTTTATGTGGGATTGTGGCATTATATTTAGTTTTCATAAATTTGGCTTAACATTGTTTTATGTTCAATAAAGTAATAATACTGAAATAGCTCTTCAAGTGCGTGTGTGTGTGCGTGGAGAAATTATGGTCACAGGTATTGAACCTTTAGCTGCAATTTGTTTTTTATTTGTGTAACTAAAACCAATCTATTTTCCTGAAGTGCACACTTCAAAAGTTCTCTTTACTTTGTTGTACTAACCTTTACAGCAAGATAAATACAGATTTATATTTTCACATATATGTTCACATTAAAAACTCAACAAGACAGACTATAGTTATTACAAATGAATCAAAATAAAACTATAATTAAAATGGACACAAACATCTCAAATTTTCTTACCGAGGATTTTCAACAAATTTTTCAATTAACATGGCATCATCCCCAAATGATTTCATACCTTCCCTACGAGCTGATTCAAGCTGAGCATCAAATTCTTTTTCTGACATTGCAACCCTCATGCCCTGAGGAAAGTTTAATTATTGGTTAAACCCAACAATCAGACACTAATAATTCTACAACTTTAAAGAGGGATGTTATAATTCAAACAATACCTTTTTAACATAAACAAAATAAGCTAAAAAAAATTAAAGAGATACATTTCTAAAAGATCATAAAACACTAAAATAAAATGGACTGTTAGCACAATGCTTAGATTTAATTGCATAGCAAGCTAAGAATGATCCTTTCTTCTAACAATTAATTTATTTTACTATAGTAGGACATACTACTGACAGAGACAGAACCAAAAAAAAGCAAATTATCAGCTAAAGAAAACTAGTAATTTTTAGTATATTTCGCGTATACTGAGCATATTTATATTTTATAATTCTACTGTTTGAAATACATGGTATTTCATGGTACCTACAGTATTATATAGTGATCTATTATTTTATTTTTTTTAGATAATACTATTTCAGATAAGATCAACATCACATATATCCAACACCAATAAAATCTTTTACAGCAGAATAAGACCAGCGTGAATTTTCCATTCAACTGCTGGATAACAAAACAATTCAAAGTTTTTTGTTTGCTTCAACCAACTAAAATTCTAAATTAATAATATAATTAAACAGTTATGTCAATTCTTACACTTTTAAAAGTTAGAATTATTTTGTACATGTGCAGTGGCCACTATCTACACTGCACAAAATATTTTTCTTTCAAATCAATCAAATAACAAAATTTTCCAGGTTCTAACGTGTTTCATGATACTGCTTTTTTAAAAAAAAAAGTGTTAATATTTTCTACGGTAACATATTTTAAGCATTTAGGTAACCTTTTTCATGCTTTAAAAGATTAGATAATTGTTATTTTATAGAATCTTATCTTAAAAAACTACATGCGTCATTTTGACAAAATCTACATGGCAATACTAATAGTAAATATTTTTACAATAATGTTAGAGAAAAAATAAAATATTTACTTTCCAGATAGTAATAAAACTTCTCAGCTGGCCTCATTAGAACTAGTAGTACAAGATCTAAACAGTACTTTTCAAAAGTTTTTGAAAGTTGCAATCCATATGAACTGATGTACATAAAACAATTTACAGTGCATGTACAAATTAAATAAATATACACACACAGCCTTTAGTTACTTGTATAAACAAGATTCGTGTATTGATGTTAAGTCTTACACTTATATCACCCACGTGCTGGAGTTCACTTGTTCTATAATCTTTGCACTCATCTACTTACAGCTCAAGCCCCAAAACAAAACCTACTTATGTTTTTATTGTATAGATTGTGCTAATTATGCCTCAATCAAATCATCAAACAGCAGCACCATTCTGGGAAAACAAATATATTAGTGGCAAGAAAAAAAAATCTTACTGTATATGAAGAAATGACAGTATAAATTAAACATATCTATGTCAACTTGTTTACCTTTCCACCACCTCCTCTAACAGCTTTGATCATTACTGGGAAACCAATCCTTTTGGCTTCCTTTCTCAAATTCTGATCAGATTGATCATCACCATGGTAACCTTCTATAACAGGTACTCCAGCTGCAGCCATTATTTTCTTGGAGGTGCTTTAATAAAAACATACCAATAAATTAAAGTTTAAGAATAATCATATAATAAATATCCATTTATTCAGATCCAGATATATATATATATCGTTAGCTTTAAAATATTAGTTCAATTTTATTTATTTATTTGTTTCATCAATAACAATAAAACATTCTAAGTGCACAATCCTGAAGTTTAACTTAAAAGTTTACTAAAAACCCACAGGTTGGAAACAACAATTTATTTCAGAAAAGAACAAGACATGCACAACTAGAGCAGTGGTTCCAAACCTTTTTTATGCCCCGCAACCCTAAAAAATTTTAATATGTTCTTGCATCCTTCACAGTAATTATGTATTTAAGAATAAAGGTGAAGGTGGCCAAAACAAATGTTATCTCGCACCCTCAAGGGAACCACTGCACTAGAGGATAAGTGGATTGTTGCAATATTGAAAATAGAGATAACTGCCTTCTTAATATAAGAAATCCTCAGTTGTAAGAGTCAATTGCTATTTGAGCTAAATGGAAAACAACATTTGGAAATACAGCTAAAACAAAACCAAATAAAAATTGGCAATTTAATTTTTTTTCAAATAGCTTTTAATCTAGTTAACAAAAATTAATTTTGGAAACACATAATGGAGCAACTGTTAAATTATTTTATATTTCAAACAATATCAAACTTTTGAAACAGAAAGGATTCATACCTTTTTATTCCCATGTCCCTGATGGCTGTAGCTGGAGGTCCAATGAAAATCAACTGAGATTTTTTGCAGAGTTCTGCAAATTCAGTGTTTTCAGACAGGAATCCATACCCTGGATGTACAGCCTGAGCACCAACTTGCTTAGCCACAGCAATAACCCTTTCTTGATTCAAATAACTTAATTGAGATGCAGCAGGACCAATGTTGTAAGCTTCATCTGCCTGATGCACAAAACAATTAAAACAATAGTGTTGAAGCCTTTACTCTTGGTAATAACAGTAACAAAAGTTAGTATGTTAAGCCTTATTTGATTACCTGGATGTATTTACAATAGCTTAAACTAAAATTGTGATATCAGTTCATAACATTTCAATAATCAATATTAACTTCCAATCACAGCAGGCTATATACTTAATGTGAAAATGAAATTTAGCCTGACAATCAGAATAGCCAATAAAAATTACTTTCCTTAAATTTATATTTATAAAGATTATAATGATCTGTTTACTTAAGAGTTCTTTCACTGTTAATTATGTTTTTTGCCATTGCTCCAATAATATAAAGTTAGGTCAAGTTAGGAGATTTTCGTTAGTCCTAAATACATAGTGTAGATAACCCTCGTGTAGTTTTGTGTGAAATTAAATACAAACCAAACAAACCTAAATACATATGTAAAGTTAACAATGCAAAATAATCTTTACAACACCAGTACAGAAACAGAAAGTGCTTACATTTGAAACTACATAACCACTATTGTCAATAAAAGTACCAATAAATAAATAATATAGTGTACTTTACTGATGGAACACAGAAACACTAGCTGTTGGCTTGAACAACTTTCGTGAAAAGACATATTTGGAGAACATGAACTAGCATAGTATTCTTGTTCTCCAATCATCCCTGCCTTTTGACAAAAAAAAACAACAACTTCTTAATTAACTTCACTGTCTGATATCAGAGGCAAGTGACATTTATACTCTTAAACACTACTTTTAGGTTTTTTTATTTACCATTCATTTATTATTCGTTCTCCTGTTTAGTTCAATTAATAATTTTTGTTATATTGCTAAGTCACCTTGAACCTAGAGCACATTGAATTTGAGTATGTATGTATTATGAAATGACAAGCTTTATTCATCTATTCGCTCCTAAGCTCAGAGAAGCTCTGGATAGCTAATGTGTAAGATAGCAAAATCTGCATTTATTTTGTTATGGTTTTGTTTAGCATTAATTTATTATTATTTCTGTGGTGTATTTCAGCCATAAATGTTTTGCTACCTTAAAAGTCATAACTCACTTCCTATCTAAAACACAGTGATTTTGAGTAAATATATATTAAGAAACTGACACTAGATTCTCCTCGTGTTGTCATTCAAGTGTTAATGTTGTGAAATATCATATAGATGTATGGTAATAGTTAGTCACATAAGACGTAACATAATGGCATAACCACTAAATAAATAGTCTTCCTCGATCCTCAAAACAAGTTAGAAAGAATTATTGCTCATAACTGTTCAATATTGTTATTGGTTTTGACAAGTAGTATAATTTTGGAATATTGTGCTGTTGTCTGGTGAATTGGTTTTTCTGGTTCTTCATAATTCCTTTGGTATTTATGAGGGATTGTTTATCAACATTTGTATACAGACCTAGGGGAAGGCACAAATTTACTAATTGTTTTTTGGAGTCACAAAATTTGTATTCTAGTTGTTTGAAAGTTTTAATTTGGATTTCTCTTGTTATATTTTGTAAAATTGGTTTTTATTAGCTCAACTGTAGTGATGTTTTATTTATACTGTTTTAACCCTTTCACTATGGGCTTGGTATAATATACAAGTTTGTCTACACTGCACACATTAAGTATTTGCACTGTAACTTTTGGTACAGTATGTGTATTTTCACAAAATTTGGTAGGTTTTTAGTGAAAATTGTATGCAAGAAAATCAGATATTTTAATGAAATATTTTTCCAAAAGACTTGTTTGGGAAAATAGAGTCTGCTTCATTACTAGTCTCAGAGCAAAGTGATTTCATATTATGATTACAAAAACTATTATTTGCCTTAAAAATATCAAATATTATCTGTGTAATCTCTAAAACCTCCTAAATACACAAACATTTGTTTTCAGTAAGACTACATATTTTTTATTTTCTATACTCTAACTATGCAGGGTCTGTCAATTGACCAACCTTGTAACCATCATAAAAAAAATTAGGAACTACAAGTTATGTTTTTTTGTGCTAAAATGACTACATATTATAACACAAAAATACAAATATTTAGACAAAGGAGCTTAAGCCTCATAACACTATATAATTACAAATATATTTATTATTTATTATATTGACCTTCCAGTCATGCTTAGCTAACATTACATAACTTGCATTGATGAAGTACACATTCACTCATGTTATGCTCCCAATAATACAAAATGACCTTTAGTCTTTCATCTTGGCTATATTTTCATGGACCTATATTTTGCAATATATAGTCACATTTCAATTATTATACATTATTATTATTTAGAAATAAATTATTAAACTTATTTTTCTTAAAACATTGAACGATAAATCAAGAAGTAAAGGAAACAATTATCTCTTCTCACTACGATCTTTGTGCTTGGTTGCTGAGCCTTTTAAAATCTCACACGTGGAGGATATCGAACAAAGTTTTTTTTAGGTTCTATATATACAGTTGAATAACAATAAAATTACACCACAGAATTACATTATAATATATTAAGCTCAGTAGCAAAGATGTATTTAGATTTTAAAAAATATGAAACTTTGAGCAGACTAAAGACACAACCTACTTCATTAAACTCTGGGATCAAAAGAACATGATAGCCTTTTCGAAGATTAAAAAAGCTGAGAAAATCACTCTGGGGACATCCTGAGCTGTTGATTGGTTATCCACTTCATATATTGAAGTGTATATAAAGTACCATTTCAAAAGATAGAAAGAAGTGAATGAGGCCACTGTGTTTGAAATTGTACATAAGCCACATCTGAACAAAACAAAAATATATGAGGTTCTTATTTTATATTCTAACTTGATAGCATTAGCAATTTGAATTCCTAATTTGTACAGAACTACAGACTTAGTATTTTGACATCACAAACATTTAATTTTAAACAGTGTTGTATTCAACATACCGTATGACTCATTAAAAGCTAAATTTGGATGTGTTCTTTTAATAATTGCTTTTAAATTAAGAAATTAACTTATATATAATATTAAAGTTTGAATTATAATCTATAATTTGATTCCAAACTTACTGGCATAAATTCAATAAACTTTTGAATGCAAGTCAACAAACCCAATGACATAGTATTTGATCCATAACCCACCATGAAAGAATTAATATACATATAAAAAATATCATAGGCATACCATTCCAACATGCAAGGAATTGTAGTCAGCATCACTATAAACTGCCACAGTTCGCAATCCAAGTTTTTTAGCCGTCCTTATTACACGACATGCTATCTCTCCACGGTTTGCCACTAATACTTTTTCTATAGGAACAAAGTGTCCAGAATCTACATAGGAAAAAAAAACTTTTTTTGCTTTATTACATATATCAAACATACATGTGATATAATTTACAGACATTATATAGACAGTTAGATAATAAAAAGTGAAAACTATTAAATCCCTGGCAATTAGCTTGTGAATGAGTTGATTTCAAACATTTATTGAAATCTCAAGAACTTTGTTCTTCACACTTTTGAAAGCCTTTCTTACAGTGAAGACGTGGAGTTCATCTGTTTGGAATATGTAGCATTTATAGCTCAGGTGATACAGCATCGATCTTAAAATGTTATAAGAACCAAGGATCTTGAGCTCAAGTTTGATCATAGGCAATTGATTAATGTCCTAAAACATTAAAAACCTGCTACAAACAGGTTTATGCACACAAAAGTGTTATCTAATTAACATGTTATGGTTACTGGGCCCAGGAAGTGATATGTATTGTTCCTTTTGTCTCAGTTGAGTTATAAAATGGTAGATGTACATTCAGAACAAGTTTATAATAAAAGACTTAATGTATATATCTCAAATGATTTTCTAAAAATCAAAATAAGTAGCATCACAATAATTAAATGTGCACTCATAATGATTAGTGATGAACTAAATGAGTGTATGGGAAATTATACACTGGCTACGATTAACACACAGTAAATGATTATAACTCAGTAATTAATATTTCAGAATCTATGTGATTAATACAAGTCTAATGTTGAAAATGATTCACCATACCTTTGTCTATCTTCAGGTATCTATGCATATTTTATATTCTTATGAAAATACCTTTGAAAGTTTGTTATTGTTTATTACTATTCTTTGCTACTGACTCATAAAACAAACTTATGAAGTGATTCTCACCTGATGACTGGTACCTGGCCCATGCTTTCAAGATAGACTGCCATCTGCATAATGCAGAAAAAAAAGTTGGAATATGTAAAAACATAATAAAAACATATTTTTAACCAAAATCTAACTTAAAAAAACAGTGGAACAAAGTAAACACCATCAAAGGTCACATTCTTTCTTAACCTGAAGATGACCTAGAAAGGTTGAAATGTTGTTCTCTCCTTATCAGTAACATTGTTAATACCCATACCAGCTGTTCTGAGATACAAAGTAAACACATTTATGACACAACTCATTTTGGAATATCCCCCCCCTGAAAAAAATTAAATACGTCTTTATGGAAGAGTCATTCTTAAAGTACACAGAGTTTAAAATGGTGGGTGATATTTGATAAAATACCATCAGTTTACAAAATGCAATCAATATTTTAAAATTTTAAGTTATTTATTTTAGTAATTTTAAAGAGAAATGACAAAATGTTTCAAAGAAACTAACATTGGCATACTACTTGCAACATTCATATAAGTATTGTTAAATAACTTTCTAATAATAGAAGACTTTAAAGTACCTATGAATATCTACAATGTAAGTAATACATTTGGTTAAAAACTGGGGGAGGGGGTAGAGAGAGAAAAGAAAGGTCTTAGATTATAAAATAACTTGCTTTCAAGACCTTTTCAACCATAAAACAAGACTTTAGAAAATATATATAGGCTTCAACAGCAATTTAAATCTTTGAAAAAGCACAGTATAAGAGAGTAAACTGTAAAAACACCTTGTTTGTTTCAATAAAGTACTTTGTATTCTTTGATATAGTTAATTAAACAAAATCTCTTCTACTCTGAAAACTGAGTGTTCTATTTTATTTCTTTTTCAAATAGTCAATTATGACAGAACTACATTGTGAAAAATGAAATCATAATTGTTTATAGTTATACCACAATTTAGACCTCTTCCTGTGTAAGAGCTTGGGACGTAAATACTTTATGCACCTTACTTTCAAATACTAGTCTTTTACCTGCACTGACAAAATGACGAGACAGTTAAAGGAAACAGATCTAATGTCTAGCAAACTATACAGTAAAGATGTTAGAACATATATCCTTTATATTGCAAGGCTATTGAAAAAAAAGTCAATATACTTTAACAAATAGTTAATTCTTTAAGTGCAGTTATCATAGTAAGTTTGAACTAACCTTCTACAATATGATAATCTTACTTGGAATACTAAATACTTGGTATGCATAAGTTTGCATTATGTTACTAGATCCTTACAGGCGTGCAATTAAGTCACAAAACTTTGGAGCCCCTTCTGCTCAGTTACTGTTTAGGTGAAAAGAAAAAAAAAAACACCACAGATTACATAATTATTTTAAGATTGAACAACAAGGGTTTTTGCTTATGTGTCTATTGTTACTTGTGGCTGATGGTTCTGCAAACAAAGCTACTCATTTCTTTCCTCTCAGACAGTTTGTGCCCAGCAGTATTTTAAATTCTTTCCATATCAATTTTTGAGTGTAACACTTACTCTTTTCACTCAAATGAATATGTGTGGACTATACAAATAAATTAAGATTTTGATAAACTATTTAAACCTCACGAACCCCAATACAACACATTATTTTGGCCGAGAATTTCAAGACATGGCAATCTTAAATATTTATTTGTAAAGCAGCCTAATTATAAAACTTATATGGAAAAGTTTTAATACTGAAATATTTTTTTGATGCATGTGAAATTATACCTCTTAATATTCAAGACAGCTATTTGTGCAGAAAAACGCTGACAATCAAATTTTATTTCCTCTGGATAATTCTCATATTTAATAGGGATTTTTTCCAATTAAGATCAATATTTATTTCAAATTCTGTCCACAATTTTTATGACTTGCACTTGGAGATAGAGGTGCGAAAGCTTAAACAATCATAATATTTAATGCTTTGAATTCTAGATAGGAAATTGCGTTTCATCCTACGTGGTCCTTGTGACTGAGTATATTTATTTTTACGTTAATATAATAAAAAATAAACCTTAGTCAATTCATTTATTAACGATTTAATAAATTACAATTTACAGTATTACGCCTAACTTAAAACCTATGCTAGTTAATAATGTAAATGAAAAAAAACAAGTGACCTTCTCCTTCATAATTATCTGAGCATGATCCAGGAATGCAAATATAGACTGACCCAGAAAAAAAGAGGGAGGAACATTTACTTTCATTTTTAAGAACGAGACGATAAAGCACAGTAAAGGCTAAAACATTTTTTATATTAGATAATATTAACTATGTAACTTTATGAAATAATAACATATTTCTGAATTAAATAATAATGAGTTGGACACTGCAAGTTACCTATTTCTATTCGTAGAATACAAAGAAGACAGCCTAACAGCTGCCATTTTAGATTACTACCCTCTCTAGCGGACATTTTTCTGATGATAATTCATATATATATATACTGCTTCATTATCATTTAAATTTATACTTTCGTTTTAAACTCTTATAACCAATAATAATTACCACGTACCTATAATTAATTAACATGTAATAATTTATAAACCTTATGGTACGACAGCCTATTTTTTCCATTTTGAAATTTGAAAATGTGTATGTGGGTGTTTTTTTTTTTATAGGAAAGCTACATCGGGCTGTCTGCTGAGTCTACCGAGAGGAATCGAATAGATGATTTTAGCGTTGCAAATCCGTAGGTTTACCACTGTACCAGCTGGAGACTTTTGAAAAAGTATAATGTTAATCTACAATAAATGTTCCTTTCGCAAATTACTTTTGAATTTCCAACTGCATGTTATTTGTAAACTTTGCCCTTTAGATTTCAGGTTTTGTTGGCAATATAATAGTATTTAAGGTTTGAATATGTAAAACAAGTACAATCATAAACAATGCATACGAGATGCCCACTTTTTTGTCAAAACCCAGTTTCATAATAAAAATACAAAAGTGAGACTCTTAGTCACTGTAATTATGAAAAAATACTTCTAATTTATGTTAATTCTTTATGGAACAAAATTGGTAATTCACATGATGGAATCCGGAACAAGTTTCGTTATTTTGATTAACAGTATGTCTGTGAATATCTTAAAGTTAAATTTCTCTTCCTTCCTTTCAAATAAATATTAAATTCAGGGCCACCTTACAATTCAATAACACGAATAAAGTAAAAAGATTAAACTGTACAAGCTAACCAAGATGTAGACGATATATTTCCTCACAAAATAATATTAAGTGAGGGTTTGTTTGTTTGTTTTGGAAGTTCGCACAAAGCTACTCGAGGGCTATCTGTGCTAACCGTCCCTAATTTAGCAGTGTAAGACTAGAGGGAAGGCAACTAGTCATCACCACCCACCGCCAACTCTTGGGCTACTCTTTTACCAACGAATAGTGGGATTGACCGTAACAATATAACGCCCCCACGGCTGAAAGGGCGAGCATGTTTGGCGCGACTCGGGCGCGAACCCGCGACCCTCAGATTACGAAGCGCACGCCTTAACGCGCTAGGCCATGTCAAGCCCCTAAAGTGAGGGAGTTCAAGCACTTCAGGCAAAATAAAAGTACGTGCAACTGTTACCAAAGGTTCATTTTTATAGATGATCGTAAAGTGAGTGAAGAAGAAGGATAATGGTCAGCTATAACTGTGTACTATTTTAGTTGAGAAATAATGACGATTTACCTTCGAATTTTGGATAAGAAAGTGTTTAGCGAGAATTTTTTTCTTGTCACGTTCAAAAGTGGATTTCCTGGCACCATAATTTTGCAATCTTTACTTCTTTTTTAGTGCTTTG
The DNA here is from genome assembly GCF_004210375.1 of Tachypleus tridentatus. Lineage (NCBI taxonomy): Eukaryota > Metazoa > Arthropoda > Merostomata > Xiphosura > Limulidae > Tachypleus > Tachypleus tridentatus. The sequence continues at coordinate 64,418,323 of NC_134826.1, read as the reverse complement.
GTTCCAGTGACAAATACATTTCAGCAGTCATTATCAGGAGAAAATATCTCTTTCCAACCACTGTTTTTTCTTTCTTTGAGTTATTAGATATTAATTAATCCTGTTATAAAATCTTTGTTGCGCATTATGCTAGTGGTTTGGATTGTTTTGAATTTTCCTCAAAGCTACTCGAGGGCTATCTGCGCTAGCCGTCCCTAATTTAGCAGTGTAAGGCTAGAAAGAAGGAAGCTAGTCATCACCATCCCCCGCCAACTCTTGGACTACCCTTTTAACAACGAATAGTGGGATTGACCGTAACATTATAACGCTCCCACGGCTGAAAGGGGAAGCATGTTTGGTGTGACGGGGATTCGAATCCGCAACACTTGGATTACGAGTCGAGTGCCTTATTCAACTGGCCATGTCAGGCTTAAGATGAAATTAAGGCTAGACATTACTCTTTGTAAAGTATACATCGATTGGATGTCTTGCACCCAGTGACACAACGGAAAGTCTGTGGTCTATTAACACTAAAACCAGCGTACCCGTGGTTGGTTCAGCACAGGTAGCCTGTTGTGTAACTTTGTGTTTAACTACGAACAAACACCATGGATATCTGAACGTACATGATTACTACCCATTTTTCTCAACAAACGTTCACAGCTTTTCTGAGGACAAAACAACCTGGTATAGTCCAGTGTTCAGTTCAGGGAAAAATTCCTCTTGTACAAATATTTTCCATTTTGTCTAATTTGAAGTAGAATAAATTCACTCCTCCTTCCAGTTTCACACCCACCTACAAGTGGAAATGTCTGGTCTCATCTATCAAACGTAACAAAGTAAAAACGAAATCCACATTTAAATATATTTTTTCTCCTATATAAAACATGCAGCTTCACTGAGCGAAAAAATAAGACAAAAGATGAAGATCAAATATTTCTAATCGTACACCTACAGTAACAGTGAAGTAGTAGGAATGTTATAAGTTCAGATATACAACAGCTGAATCATCATCCTATGTAGAAGTACACGGTTGTAAGCATGCACCAATAACTGTAGGAGTACGGTTGTAAGCAGGCACTAATAATATTATTATTTTGTAGAAGTACATAGTTGTAAGCAGACACCATAATATTATTATATTGTAAAAGTACATGGTTATAAGCATGCAGCAATAATATTATTATATTGTAGAAGTAAGTATACGGTTGTAAGCAGGCAACCATAACATTATTATACTATAGGAATACACTGTTCTAAGCAGGCATAAATAATATTATTATTTTGTAGAAGTACACGGTTAATAATATTATTATGTTGTTGAAGTGCACGGTTGTAAGAAGGCACCAATAATATTATTATTTTGTAGAAGTACACGGTTGTAAGCAGGCACTAATAATATTATTATTTTGTAGAAGTACATAGTTGTAAGCAGACACCATAATATTATTATATTGTAAAAGTACATGGTTATAAGCATGCAGCAATAATATTATTATATTGTAGAAGTATACGGTTGTAAGCAGGCAACCATAACATTATTATACTATAGGAATACACTGTTCTAAGCAGGCATAAATAATATTATTATTTTGTAGAAGAACACGGTTGTAAGCAGGCACTAATAATATTATTATATTGTTGAAGTGCACGGTTGTAAGAAGGCACCAATAATATTATTATTTTGTAGAAGTACACGGTTGTAAGCAGGCACTAATAATATTATTATATTGTTGAAGTACATGGTTATAAGCATGCAGTAATAATATTATTATATTGTAGACGTATACGGTTGTAAGCAGGCAACCATAACATTATTATGCTATAGGAGTACACTGTTCTAAGCAGGCATCAATAATATTATTATTTTGTAGAAGTACACGGTTTTAAGCATGCAGTAACAATATTATTTTGTTAAGTGCATATTTGTAAGCTTGCACGGATAATATTATTATATTGTTGAAGTAAAAATCTGTAAGTGTGCAAAAAGGAAATCATTATACTGTTGAAATATAGAAATTGAAAGCGTGCAACGAAGGTGTCATTATATTGTTGGAGTATATACGATTGTAAGCACACAGCAACGTTAGCACAATATTCTGGAAAAGTATAACCATTGTTTTAAAGGGATTAATATATCGTAAAACATAGTTTTTAATTGTACCGAGTATATTTCATAAATTTGAAATCACGAGTAAAGATTATATTATGTTTTTATATTTATTAAGAAAAGGTAAATGCATTTAAAAATCATTTATTTGAATCAGTATCAGAATTAATTGTATCATTCGTACACAGTTTTGACGCTTTGCACTCGGTGAGAATTTATAAGATGACTTGGGAATGTACAGTACATAGATGTAACTTTAGTTGGAAATTTAAGAATACTAGAGAAATTATGTTAAGCACACACACACACACAAAACAGTAAAGTATTTTATTACTATAAAGCCTTGACTATTATTAATGAAAAAAAACTTGAAAGTCAGGCTTATAGAAATAAAGTTAATTACTTTCTGGAGAAAACAGGATAAAAAGCTTACGCAGGATGAGTGGCTGGCCTGAAAGCTGTGTCATTGTCGAGCGTGACATTTGTTATATCTGCAAATTATCTGTTCGTTTTTCCTGGTATGCTCGCTATATGTAAACTGCCCGGATGTTAACGTTATAAGCCTTTGGACTTGCTCCTAAACCGGCCTGGCATGGCCTAGCGCGTTAAGGCGTGCGCTTCGTAATCTGAGGGTCGCGGATTCGCGCCCGAGGCATGCCAAACATGCTCGTTCTCCCAGCCGTGGGGGCGTTATAAAGTTACGGTCAATCCCACTTTTCGTTGGTAAAAGAGTAGCCCAAGAATTGGCGGTGGGTGGTGATGACTAGCTGCCTTCCCTCTAGTTTTACACTGCTAAATTAGGGACGGCTAGCACAGATAGCCCTCGAGTAGCTTTGTGCGAAATTCCAAAAACAACAATGCTCCTAAGCCAATGGGGAACATTTCTTAAATGGAAATTATTTATTAATTAAGCCTAAATATTTTTATGTAAAGGTCCAGAATGGAAATACTTTGCAATGTGTGAGAAGGATACATATAAATTATATGTATATAATTCAAGGTTTCACTTCAAAATGAATATGTATGACAAAAGTTGAATCCATTTTTGCCAAATTATTCTTTATTTTACCGATTTCATAGCATCAAATGTACTAGTTATATACATATGCGCTCGTGTATGTCAGCTATTACAGTTCAGTTTTCATGTTTGTTCGGTTTCAATTTTTTCTATTATCCGTACCCAAATATGTGATTAACTATAATTGCCCAAGCATTTAACACAGTTTTAGCAAAGCTGTAGAACCTAATGTTTACAGTGTCGTATGTCTTGCTTAATTCGTTAATGTGGATACGAATCAAAATTGTGAGATTACATCCACTAGATAGCAGCACTGCCACGCAGGTTAAAGAGAAGATTTTGTTGGGTGTTGTGAAGCTGTTTGAAAGCTTCCTGTACTTTTCCAATTGCGGATATTGAGAATAAATTTTTAGTGTTATAAGCCCTCAGATTTACCGCTAAGCATAGGGGAAAGGAAGAGTGTTGAAAAATAGTAACCTCACATGACAAACAAAAATATATGATCTAAGCGAAGTTTGACCAAACAAGGTACGTGCTATCATTAGGGAAATTCCTTGTTAGTATGGTTAATTTTAATATACTTGAATTTGCAGGCTTACAACACTAGAAAGTGGATTTCGATACCCATAGTGGGCAGAGCACAAATATGTCATTTTGCAGTTATGTGCTTTATTACAAATAAACCTAACAGAACACATCGATTAAAATATAAAAGTTGAATAGCTGAATGATCTCTTTTCAATTAAAATATTAACTAAATTTAATGTACTAGTAAGATAATTGTTGTTTACTTATAAAAATGTAGGATACACGTATCTATTTAAGGAAATTAAATCAATTATTATCAACTATAAGTTAAACATGATTAATTAATTACTGATAGTAACTCGAATGAGGCTAAAAGTTCTTGGTTTAAATCATAATTTATATTTATAATCTAATTACACTGTATTCTGCTGTATTTTATCAATACTACTTACTGAATTTATAAGGTAAGTCAATTAAGGGGTGTTGCATTTATTAAAAATCAAAGAGAGAAACGAAAACTGTACAATTCCAAATTATCCGAATACCTTGTTGTTGTTTTTCTAAATTTCACGCAAAGCTACACGAGGGCTATTTGCGCTAGCCGTCTCTGATTTAACAGTAGAGGGAAGCAGCTAGTTAGTCATCACCACCCACCGCCAAGTTTGGGACTACTCTTTTACCAATGAAGAGTGGGACTGATCGTAACATTAAAACGTCCCCACGGCTGAAAGGGCAAGCATGTTTGGTGTGGAGGGAATTCGAACCCACGACCCTCAGATTACGAGTCGAGCGCCTTAACCACCTGGCCATGACGGGCTTACATTATGTTAACGCAGGAATCGAACTTTGAATTCTAGCATGCTCTACCAGGATCCAAGTGAATATAACAAAACATTTATGTCATTAAACGGAGAGTTAATCCCACGTTTTAAAAGCGTATTTCAAAAAATGTCATTTTTTTAGCTGCTTATTTTTATAAAATTAGCAGAATCAAAGTAAATGCTTAAAACAATTGTTAATTCCTTCATAATGAAGGGTATAATTAGGTACTGGTTTTGTTTTGCTCTACACGACCTTGAGCTCTGACTTTATGGTTACGCTGTAAAACTACGCGCTCTCAGAAGTACAGGATTATAAAACTTTCCAAGTACTGACAACAGCCATAAATTGAAACCAATCACAATCAGCTTGATTTCTGACGTCACACTTCTAGGTAGAAGGTATAAGTGGAAAGCAGATGGACATTGTAAGAGTGCTTTCGAGTTGACGCGTAAGTAATTTTAACAACCTTATGTATTTGGCCTAAAATGTACAAACTTTGCTAGTTCTGTACTAAATGTAGTTAGTGATTTATTGTCTTCTCGTTTTTTTTTTATTCCCTTAGTAACCTCCATACTGACTCTATTTTACTTACTTAGGTTTATGACAGAGGGGATTTTACAGTGAAGATGGTTATGCGAACACAGCTCCTATGAGGAAGGAACAAGCTAAGAAGCATCCGTTTATAACAAGGCAAAGTCGCTGAATATTATAAATACTTCCGACTGAAACGAAGTTAAACATCTAATGTTAGCAGCAGTAGAAGCGATTTCTCCCTTCCACTTTAAGTAAGTTACATCGTAAATAAACACGCGGTGTTCGGTTGTTTACTCTACAACGAATGATCATGTCAATTTCTCTACCATTCTCCACGTCCCACATTAAACTGAAACTTAAATTCTGGAATAAACGATCTATTTCCATCAACGAATGTGACTCCACTTATAAAGCAGTGTATTTAGGGAACGTGGTCACGCCTTGGGGTAAAGGAGACACATGCGTGGATATGGCCTTAGCCACTCTGTGGAGTAACTATCATACCAACGTTAAGCAGGATATTTATATGACCCTAACCGTGTGTAATTCGGGGCTGAAGGCTATGACCAAAGAATACGGACTGATGGAGTACTGGGCTAATCGCATCACCTACTGTACAGTCCACCCTCAGTACCCGCGGGTGTTCTGTTGGGTGTACAGACACGCAACTCGCCGTCTTAACCAGGAACTTCGTTGTCACGCCATCTTGTGCGGTAAGGAAGAAAATGCTCAGATAATGGTAAATCAGTTGAATCTCAAGTTGACCGATGCTCTCCAAGAATTCCGACGGGAAAAGCTTAGCCGACAAAACAACCGACTGTCAGTGGCCAATTCCTTGTCTGTTCTCCCAACCATGCCACGCCGGAAGCAGCTACTCATCACGGGGTCAACTAACTTCCGACCCCCTCTACAGCGAGTAAGAAGTGCCCCAAAACTGTCCTCAATAGAAGAGTTGGAAGAAGACGATGACGACATGGATTCAGAATTTGACGATTTGGTTTCTGACTCCTTTATTTCGGATCTCGAGCCATCTGTGGATGTGCTGTCAGGTGACTTTGGCTCCTTGTCTAATCAGTTCTCAAATGCTGTGCAAGGGAGTGACACGAGTGTACAGGAAGTGACGGGCATCAAGGATCCCAAGTCACCAAACTCTGTAGACGGAGCTCAAGCAAACAGTGACGATTTTTCAACCGAATCTGATTATTCGGGAGACAAAGAATGAGGTTCAGCAAGACAACCAGATAAACTATAACTTTTCGTTAAGTGTTTCCTTTTTAATCGTCAGCAATAGTTCTGTAGGTAATAAATGCTGAATACCAAATGAGACAAACAGCAAAAAAGAAACACGAAAAAATTCAACTGTTTCAAAAATCCATGGAGAATTTCGATTAAATTACGTTAAGAAGCGAAGGGGGTATTGTACCTGAACATTATCAAGAAGAGTCCCCTGAAACATGTTGAGCCTTGTGTATGGGGTTATTCTACCCCAGGATTATCAGAAAGAATCCCTTGAAACATGTTGAGCTTGGTGTATGGGGGGTATGTTACCCCAACATTATCAGAAAGGGTGTCTCCAAACAAGTTGAGCTTAGTGTCTTTTTAATAAATTAATTTGCACTTTTAACGTTATGATGCTTTTTAGTTAACTCGTGCATAAGGATCATCTTTTACCATAGTTATTAAGTGCTTAGAGTTTTTGAAATATTTTAAGCCATTTATTGTTTTTAGGAGTTTTGTTTGTTTATTTGAAATTAAGTACAAAGCTACACAATGGTCTATCTGTGCTCTGCCCACTACGGGTATCGAAATCCGGTTTCTAGTGGTGTGAGTCTGCAGACATACCGCTGTGCCACTGGAGGGACTTTTAGGAATTTATTGGAATGGACCTTTTTTTGCCTCTCGTTTAAATCTTGACTAAAGACGACTTGTCAATAATTTATTTGGTCTGAAACAATATTATTCATGACTCTTCATGCTTAGGACGCTTCTACATTTCGAAACTTGTTTTTCTTTTACAATATATAAAGCTTTTCTTTACTCCATATTGGAGAGCTGAAAGAGAGAAAAAAAGTGTTTCATTTGTTTTGTTGAAATTTCAAGAACAAAGAAAAATAAGAAATCGAGGGTCCGATTCTCCACGGTAGACAGAGAGCAGGTAGCCCATTGTGCAGCTTTGAGCTAAAACAATCAGTGAAAACATCCAAGTAAAGCTATTCTAAATGAATGCATTATCAACGAACTATTAAGCAATAAAACATATTCATACTTAATTAATTCTTTGGATTTCGACGAGAAACCTTACGGTGTGTCATGTTATTATACCTCTTTTTGCATAGAGCTACACAATGGACTATAGGCGTAATGTTTACTGTGTGTTTTGTTTGTTTTTGAATTTCGTGCAAAGCCGTCCTTAATTTTGCAGTGTAAGACTAGAGAAAAGGCAGCTAGTCATCACCACCCACCGCCATTTCTTGGACTACTCTTTTACCAACAAATAGTGGGATTGACCTTAATTTTATGATTCTCTTGGCCATGCCGGGTCAGTGTCTACTGTCGAGAGAAGTTGTGTGAAGAATCAAAACTAAATAGGAAGAAAACTCAAAGTTTAAAACTTGTTAGATATACCCTGTCTGCTTATTTATTGGAAATATAACTACTTTGTAATTTTGACATAAAGAATCGAATCATATGTTGCTGTTTTGTTTTCTCGAAATGTGTGGCAAAAATTAATTTATCAAATCTTACTCTGTAGTCAAAAGAGCAAAAGGTTTCGACCTTCTCAGTAAAAGTGTTAACACACATATCAAAAGGTTTCGACCTTCTCAGTAAAAGTGTTAACACCCATATCAAAAGGTTTCGACCTTCTCAGTAAAAGTGTTAACACCCATATCAGCCGTTCTGAGATACATTTTTACCTCAGGTGGTTTTCTCGTCATCACGATTATATATGTTTAGTTTTAATTTTGATGAAACCAAAAGTTACAGTTTTGCTCATTTACTGACTGTTTGCTCTTGATACCCCAGTGTACATGTGTTTATTTGCTGCAGAATACACTTTTCCAGCACTTGTTTGTTACTTGCTTATTGCACACAACGTTCCTCTATCAACCGCTCATTCGTTGCTTAAAGCACACTACGGTTCTCTGTAAGAACCTTTACGTACCTGTGTTGCAGTTGGAACTGATTTAAAACAATCTGGGCCTGGTATGGCCAGGTGGTTAAAACATTTGACTTGTAATCTGAGGGTCGCGGGTTCGAATCCCCGTCACACCAAACATGCTCGCCCTTTCAGCTGTGGGGACGTTTTAATGTTACAGTTAATCCCACTATCCATTGGTAAAAGAGTAGCCCAAGAGTTGGCGGTTGGTAGTGATGACTAGCTGCCTTCCCTTGAATCTTACACTGCTAAATTAGGGACGGCTAGCGCAGATAGCCCTCGAGTAGATTTGCGCGAAATTCAAAACAAATTATAAAATTTGTCATAAAATTGCTAATCTCAATTGAAGCATTTATATAACATCTGCAATGAAGCATGATTCGATGTTATTATGTATATGTTTCTATATATACTAATGAGGAACGTGGTGGTGCAACTTGCAGTATCACGAATATAGGATTTAGGTCGTATAGAAAATCCTGGGAACATAAGTGTATATTTATTGAGGTTGTATATTTGTATGTGCTTACATATGGTTCACTGATTTATTTTTCATGGACTGACATTGTTCCAACCCTCGTGAAGATTCGCGAGGGAACGTAACACAACCCAATACACGGATTGTTCTAATGACACGAAATATGGACTTCAATTACTGAATTAATCTTTATTTGGAGGTTATTAAAGTACATTAGCTTGCAAAATAAAACACGAACGCTCTGACCTTTAGCAACCAAACGTTGTCCCCTTGCATATAGGAACATGACTGATCACTCTAACCTCGACATCAAAATATCAGGTGCCTTTCACCAGGATTTTCTTTTCTAGGGAGGAAGCAATGTTTATTAATACTTGATAATTTTAGGCTGTATAAATATATATTTCTTCATGACATAAGGACACTTTCCCACGAGAGAAAGAGGACTGTTTTAGCCATTCGTCGTTGTTCCAATGACGTATCACTTAAGCAGATAAGTCATAAATTATGGTAGTACTGAATTACTTACAAAATGAAGAATAATTATTCAAACTGTTTGAGAAGAAGGAAGTCATACAGCAGTACACATTCCCTTTCTAGATCTCGCGCAGCCTGCTACCCACAATTCCGTTCTCTTTAACGATTTAAAAATAGGAAATATAGGTTTATGGCAAATGATGTGCCCCACTATTGAAGAAAAGTTTTAAGGGGTCGGGAGAACAAGTAAAATGTTGATGACCAATACATATATTTTATTCATATTCAGTTAATTATATGCTTCAACGGAATAAAAAATTATGATAGAGATATTTCCAAGGATGTCGACTTTACACACTTTGCGAAATGACAAATGATTTTGTATGTTGTGTGTGGTTTTTATTTAAAAGCATGCTAGTTCGTGATTATTAAATAAACTGTTTATTTCAAATATATGTATACATTATTAGACGAAAGATAAAGAAACTGAGAACTGAAGAGAAAAAAATAGCCTGTGAGGAAATCATATCAGTTTAGCTTTCACTTGAAAATGATAACCATGCATTTTCCACTTAACTTTTCTGCTATAAAAGTGGGAAATACCATAAAGGAAGTCAAGCGTGAAAGACAGAAAAAAGTAACAATTTCTGAGATATTTATATGGCGATTACGAGTTTTGTTATTTTTTATAGATGGCGCAAATGTAGCTTGAACGGGCTCCATTAAGAATCAAAAATTGTTGGCGTCGTTTCAAAATATACACGAATAAAAGTATTTTACGAAAGTTGAATGCAAGATGAGGTTCTATTCAAGAGAATGGTATTTGTAAACGTGTATGTAAGTAATTGAAGCGTATCAATTTATCTGACTTTTTAACTTTACAGTCTATTCAGTGTGGAAACGGCAAGTGCTGATAATTCAAATAGAAAGCCTTGAAGTTAAACATGAGGAAACATAACTGTACAGTGGTAAAAACAAAACCAAAGCCTAGACATCTATCTATTTATATACTGATAAAGAATACAATGCTGGTTTTCCAACAAATAGTGTTGTGTGTTTACATGTAACGTTTCGAATCTGAGAACTTCATCATTAGAACTCGTATCAGAAATACTATGTTGATATTAACATAATACTGACATCTATTAACTATTGCTGAAAGGTGAGGAAAATGGCCTGAAGCTCCAAAAACTGACTCGATGAAAAATTTGATTTAATTAAAGATGCTTCTTGAAGTAAGTTTTGTACGTAGACTCCAGTTTTTGTTAAAAAATAAAGCAAAGATTCTAAAGCTGGAAGTCACTCCTCCCTACTAGTACAGCGGTGTCTGTGGACTTGCAATACTAGAAAGCAGATTTCGGTACTTGTCGTGGACAGAGCACGGATAGTCTTTGTTTAGTTTAAAAAAATCGCTCCCCTTGTTAATAAATATTGATTTAACCTTTGACCTTGACCCTCCAAAAACTAATCACTTCTGAGTTCAGTTATGATTCAAATTTGTACTAACTTTTGTTCAAATCTGTTCACCCGTTTTCGAGTAATCCCTCTGACACTACCCCCCCCCACACACACACACACTCATACCAATAACACACGTAAAGGTGAAACATAACCTCTCTCACTTTCAGTGGCACAGGTAAAAACGTGTATATAAATATTGTAAATGCTTACAGTAATTATTGATGTGGCCCCTTATGTATCTCACATAGAAAATAAGTGATTTCATCTAGATGTTTTGTCAGCTCTGTACAAAAGCGTTACAAGAAGAAAACACACACACATAAAAGTACTTGATACAGTGTGCGTGTGTGTTTTTTCTTATAGTAAAACCACATTGAGGAATCGAACTCATGAGTTCAGCGTCGTAAATCCGAAGACTTACCGCTGTACCAGCATGGGACATTTGATAGTCTCTAAACATCAAGAATTGTGTGAAAGAAAAGTGGTAATAATTTTGTATATTAAATTATAATCTCTGATGGATCTGAAATTACAAAATATCTAATTAATACAAACTCCCAGGTTCATACACGTCTGAGTTTGTAAATTGTCGACAGCGCGATATTGATATTATAGTAGCGATATCTTTGTTTTGTTTGTTTTTTAATTTCGCGCAAAGCTACACAAGGGCTATCTGCGCTAGTCGTCCCTAATTTAGTAGTGTAAGACAAGAGGGAAGGCAGCTAGTCATCACCACCTACCGCCAGTTCTTGGGCTACTTTTTTATCAACAAATAATGGTATTGACCATTACATTATAACGCCCCCATGGCGAAAGGGCGAGCATGTTTGGTGTGACGGGGATTCGAACCCGCGACCTTCGAACTACGACGTCGAGTGCATTACCCATCTGGCCATGCCGGGCCAAGAGTGACAGACAAGCCACAAAAAGTCACTATACCCACCCTGCCTCGGATTAGCGGTGTTTTCAGCCCGTATTCCAAGAACACTTGATGAAGCTGGGCCTGCTAAGCGAATTATCTAGCACCAAAGCAGATGTATCACATGTAAAGGAATTGAATGTTACATATGAAATCTATCTAGTGTTATAAATAACTATAATCTACATTAATGTAACTAAATTTAACACTGTAAATTGTATACACAAATGTAAAGTTTCATCTGATATAGTACTGGCAAGTTCCAGCTAGATGTCTGTTTGTTTGTTTGAATTTAAACACAAAGCTGCACATAGCCTGTATGTGTATAACTTCTCGTGCTATTGAACAAGTGTTACTTATTATGCGTTTACGGTTACCTTCATGAAGCGAGTCTGTCCAACAGCCAGACTTGAAAGAAGGTTTTGTTTGTTTGTTTTGGAATTTCGCACAAAGCTACTCGAGGGCTATCTGTGCTAGCCGTCCCTAATTTAGCAGTGTAAGACTAGAGGGAAAGCAGCTAGTCATCACCACCCACCGCCAACTCTTGGGCTACTCTTTTACCAACGAATAGTGGGATTGACCGTCACATTATACGCCCCCACGGCTGGGAGGGCAAGCATGTTTAGCGCGACGCGGGCGCGAACCCGCGACCCTCGGATTACGAGTCGCACACCTGACGCGCTTGGCCATGCCAGGCCCTGAAAGAAGGCTTATAAAGAGAACAAAACAAAGGTGTCCATTTCTTAAAAGCAGAAAGATAATTTAAGGAAAGTTAGCATAGAATTTGAGGAAGGTCACAAGTAAGAGATGCACTTTTCAATTCCTGTGGCGCAGTAAACGTTTAGATCTGTAACGCTGGAACAGAGAAAGTTACTTGTATTGTACAGCAAACTATGGCAGATATAGTAGTGAAAGGTTAAATACTTAGGTCCGTACTGGAGAAAATATGCCTAGGATAAAGAAAGTTACTTATATTCCGTATTAAACGTTGATAATGATAACATTCGTTAAAATCTGGGGTTTGATTCCCTTCGGTGAACACAGCAGATTGCACAAAGTGGTTCAGTTATAAGACAAACACAGACTCCATGGAAAACAACAGTCTGGATATAAATTATGTTACGCGCCGAACATAATTTAACTTTGAGTAAAATTGTTTGTTTTTTAATTTCGCGCAAAGCTACACGAGAACTCTCTGCTCTAGCCGTCCTTAATTTTCCAGTGTAAGACTAGATTATCACTAGTCATCGCTATCCACCGCCAACTCTTAAGCTACTCTTTTACTAAAAAATAATGGGATTGACCGTCACATTATAACTCCCCTACGGGTGAGGGGCGAGCATGTTTGGTGTGACGGGGATTCGAACCCGCGACCCTCAGATTAGGAGTCGAGTGCCTTAACTACTTGGCCATGCTGGGGGGTGAGTAAAATTATGTAAGGATAGATTAAAGAAATTTATGTTTGTTCCGCAGCCATTGTGTTAAATTGGAAAATAAATCTTCGTAATATCCTTATTGAAGATTGTACGAAAAGTGTCGAAATGGTCAAGATTTTATATTTTGGTTAAAAGTAAATTATGTTTACCCCAACATTTAACAATTTGTAATTCACTGAGAAAAACAACAACCTGTAATGAAAAAAAATACACTGCTGGCCAAAATCTTAAGGCCAATGAACATAAAGAAAAATATGTATTTTGCGTTGTTAGACTCAATCACTTATTTGAGTAGAGCTTCGAAAAATGATAATAAGAAAAGGAAAAATAAAAATAAAAAACTTTTTAGCATTTAGTAGGGAAAATGTGAACGCTATGAAATAGCCTAAATACTAGCTGGTCAAAAGTTTAAGACCATACCAAAAAGAAATCCTAAACAGGGTAGGAAATGCCCAACAAGAGGTATCAGTAGTGAGTTACACGGTCGCCATTGCGAATAACGTCAAACATTTGCTTTGGCATGGTCGATATAAACGTTTGCAAACGGCTGGCTGGAATTTATTCCAAGTGGTGAAGATGGCTTCACGAAGATCATGCACTGTTTGGAATTGACGTCCATTTCTATAGACTTTCCTTGCCATCCATCCCCAAACGTTTTCAATGGGGCTCAGTTCGAGCGAACATGCTGGATGGTCCAAAAGAATCACGTTATTTGCCATGAAAAAGTCCTTTGTCCTGCGGGCATTGTGGATTGCAGCGTTGTCTTGCTGAAAGATCCAGTCATTTTCACATAAGCGAGGGCCTTCAGTCAATAAGGATGCTTTTTCCAACATACCAATGTAGCCAGCTGCTGTTTGACGCCATTGCATCACCTGAAGCTCCATTGTTCCATAGAAGGAGAAAGCACTCCAGATCATGATGGAACCTTCTTCACTGTGTCGTGTAGAAAATGTCTCCGGTGGGATATCATTATCTTACCAGTAACGTTGGAAGCCATCTGGACCATCCAGGTTAATTTTTTTCTCATCAGAGGACAAAACGTTCGTCCACTTTTCTACGTCCCATGTTTGGTGCTTCTCAGCAAAGTTTAACCGAGCTGTTTCGTGGTGTAGAAGGAGGCGTGGTCTTTTAAGACGTTTACGGGTTTTAAATCCTTTCTCTCGTAGATACTGTCTTATTGTTCTTGAGCTGCATTCTACGTCCGTAAGGGCCTTAATGTGGTTCGACGATCGGCTGGTGTCTTGCCGGACAACCCGTCGAATCCTTCTGTTCAACGCCGGCGAAATTTTCTTGGGCCGACCACTTGACATTCTCCTTCCATATCCCTCAGGGCCTTTTAAGAGATTCGCAACAGCAGTTTTACTACGCCCAATCTCGCCAGCGATGGCACGTTGAGAGAGATCTTGCTTTTGCAACTCGACAATTCTACCACGTTCAAACTCTGTCAACTTTTTAGCCTTTGCCATGTTTGTACCCAATGTAACACAGGAAATGGCAGTGGGAAATTTTGACAACGCTAATGCTTGAACACAAATGACTAAATTTTGTTACGTGTTTACTTATTAACGCTTCGTTACAGTATGGTCTTAAACTTTTGACCAGCTAGTATTTAGGCTAATTTCATAGTGTTCACATTTTCCCTATTAAGTGCTAAAAGTTTTTTTCCATTTTCTTATTTTCATATTTCGAAGCTCTACTCAAATAAGTGGTTGAGTCTAACAACGCAAAATGCACCTTTTTTTTATGTTCATTGGCCGTAAGATTTTGGCCAGCAGTGTATATGAGTTTATGAGTTCTTCTGCGTGTAAAGAAAACACTGAATGATTAATAATACCAATCTTTAGATCGAGGTTGCGTTTGTTTCGCATATTTCTTTTATGTTTCCAAAGTCTGTCGAATGGATATGCTTAGCCACGTCAAGAAAACTTGATTGGTTTATTTCGGCTATGTAAACGTAAAACTTAATGATAATTAGCGTTCACACGTGAACTCAAAATCTTTGTTCTCTGAAGTGACATCTTTCATACATAATTATTTAAACAGAAATTTTGATTTTGGAACTCTACTTCATATCTTCTTGTGAAAATGTAATAAGTAAAATAACCAATCTGGCTTCGATTTATGGCATAATGTAAATAGCAAAATAAAACTATAATAACATTTTCCCCGATTACTCTGTACAGAAGTGGCCTTCAGTTTCTTTACACATTATGTCATTTTGAATTGATGGCTATAAAGCCATGGGTTGGTCCTGTGTTTGTTGCGATATACATTGTTCTACAAATACAGTTTTGCTTACTATTGACAAGTATTGAACCTTATAATTACTAATCGATTCCCCGTAGCGCCAGTGCATTAGATCTTTGTGGGACGTATTGATGACGTCAAATCTCCACCATCAGAATGGAGAAAAACTAAAGTTCTCCCTGATAGAAAACGGAGGTGAAACAGGAAAATCGTTTTTCCTATTAATAATCTACATGCACTCATAATAAGAAATTCGCGAAGTTGAATTTGCACATGGTGTAATAAAAAAGTTTTTCCAGTATCATATAAGCAAGAGTTCTATTATAGTATGATTCATTATATAACAGAAGACTGTAGTTCGTGCCACGAATCATGCTTCACGGCCCACCTGCTGGGAGTCATTGCTCTACGGTTACGCATCATGCTCCTTTCTAAGATGACAGGTGATATGCTGACTTTGTTTTGTTTTTGCTTCAAACACGTCCTTTGTGAAAAGATTCGTTTTCTCCATTGTTTAAGTGAAAATATTACGGCACTTATGATGTTTCGCTATTTGGTGATTTTTGTTATCTTAATACCACTCTAAAGAATATCATATTTAGAAACACAACACTGCTTTTCATTATTATACAATATTAACTTTACCATCTTGGTAATGAAATAACACGTACGGGGAAAAGTTCTCCTTGTTAACAAAAAAAATCATACTAAGGGGAGCATCCCCCTGTTAACAAAATCGTGTGTATGGGTAAGGGTTCCTCTTGTTTACAAAAATCATACTATGGGGAACATTTCCCTGTTGGCATAATTATGCGTATAGGTTTCGAGAATGGGGCTTCACTGACTGAATTAGTCTCAATAAAGTCATGTGTTCACTGCCATATAGTGTTGTTGATTTTTTATTTGGCAAATGTTTTTTCAACCATTGTTAAAGTTTGTTTTTAGTTTGCTGGTAATGCTTGTTTGTTATTGTTAAGTCTTAATTTTGATCTAATTAGTAGCTATGATAGTATCACTACAGATTACCCCTATATATGGAGTCTCCCTTGTTAAGTAATTAGAACCGGAGCACTGGAAACATTGAGTAGAAAGTTATAAAAGGTTTTTTCTGTATCGATTCTTCAGTGGCATAGCTTTGGTTTCTAAAATGTGTGTGGATAGATTATTTGTTGTGGTACGCATAAGAGTATTCTATAAAAATTATTTAAAAAAAAAGTGTAGAGAAATATCCCACATGAAAAATCTCTCAAGTGGATGCCGCCTCAAATGTTAGGTATTGGGATGTTGTTAAACATCGGAGGTTGTCACGATTTGTAAGTAATAGTCATATAATCGTTGTCATGACGAATCAAGTTAGCCCTATATCCCGGTTAAACTAAGCTCTATTAATTTAGCATGTTTAAAACCAGTTAAACGACAAACAATTGTGTGTATGTACTTAGCTCCACAGAAAATATTCAAATAACTAACTTTTTTTTTAACAATTAACTCACCTTGGCACAATGCGCATGTTTTCTGAATTGTCTGCACGTATTGCAGTAATCTTATGCATGAGCAATAATGCAAGATGCTGAAAATTGTCTTCAGATTATAACGATGAAGTTACACGTACATTATCTTATTTGACTGGGCTTTGAACAAATTTTATTTTTCTTCACAAAATATGTGGTGTATATCAATGATGAGATAGGATCATTTTGTTAATCTCCATTCCATAATTACCAATTTATTTTATTTCTGTTCTTGGTGATCTTGAGTTTTCAATACTGTTGAAACGAATGTGTAATAAGTCTATTCACTTAACTTCCGTCCCTGTTCCACTGAATTCCCCTTATCTTCGTAAATTAGACTGTTGAATACAGTGTCACGATTTATTCAGTTTGTTTGTGGCTAATCCAGAGCTATGGTGGGCTATATATGCTGTGTCTAACATGGGTATAGAAACTCAGTTCCTAATGTTATAAGTCCGCAGACTTGCCGCTGTGTCATTTGGGGTTGGGGGAATATTCTGAAGTAAAAATGTGTTTATACAGAGATAATAATAACACTTTATTTTTTATTTTTTGTCTTGACAGTTCCAGGGTAGATTTCAACTTAGAAAATTGCCTGGACATGTTTTCTAAATTTTGTTTATCAAATATTTCTGTGGACGACGTTTGTCTAATATCATAGTTCATCAGGTCGACTTAATCGATGGGTTACAACACTTGAAGTTTAAACTGCATCTGGGACAATATGATTTTATTTACACTTGTGACAATGTCAATAGTCTGTCTATCTGTTCCTTAGACGTTGCCACATATCTTGATCAATCAGCACCCAACTTAATACAGTGATAAGAATGACATGAGGAAGGTCAAGAGGAAGAGGAGAGTTTGGAACCCCTTCTAATTTCATATTGACAAAATTGACAAAAGTATACGAATGATATACTATAGTGTTTTTATTCTTACTCCAGTTAAGTAAATAAATACAAATGATACACTATAGTGTTTTTATTCTTACTCTAGTTAAGTAAATAAATACGAATGATATACTATAGTGTTTTTATTCTTACTCCAGTTAGTAAATAAATACGAATGATATACTATAGTGTTTTTATTCTTACTCCAGTTAGTAAATAAATACGAATGATATACTATAATGTTTTTATTCTTAATTCTGTCCCATAAGATGCCCCCTATAAACCTTTATAGCAAATAAGTGCGCACTGTATGCACTGAATTGTGATTTTCTATTCCCTATAATAAACCATGAAGTTGTAATATGAAGACGGAAACACAATAAAATTACGATTATTGCACATTTGGGAGCCTGGTGGTAAGGGCGATAGGCTCGCAATTTTTGGGTCGAACAATCACATCCCATTTCCCAAAGTGTCTGTCCTTTCAGTGATGAAAGCTTTAAAATGGAAAAAAAGTAGCCAATGATTTAGCAGCGAATGATGTTTACTAACCCTTCTTCTATGTAGTCACTTCAAAATTACGATTGGCTAACGCAGGTAACCCTAGATTATATTTGCGTGAAATTCAATAAACAAAATATTATTTAACATCTGATTGATGTGATCAGTTACATTACTCTTTCCACACTCATTCCAAACAGTCACCTTGTTTAAATTGTCTTCCCAAATCCCTCCCTGGATCAAAAGATGCCACATCAACAAGAATCCAGCGTTTCCTAGGGCTCTATAGATAAAGTAGAGCTTACCAATTTACCAGTTAAATTGTTTTGTTGTAAGTGTATGTTAAATTATAAACATGTTTACAAACACATTGGCCCGGCCTGGCCTAGCGCGTAAGGCGTGCGACTCGTAATCCGGGGGTCGCGGGTTCGAGCCCGCGTCGCGCTAAACATGCTCGCCCTCCCAGCCGTGGGGGTGTATAATGTGACGGTCAATCCCACTATTCGTTGGTAAAGAGTAGCCCAAGAGTTGGCGGTGGGTGGTGATGACTAGCTGCCTTCCCTCTAGTCTTACACTGCTAAATTAGGGACGGCTAGCACAGATAGCCCTCGAGTAGCTTTGTGCGAAATTTCCAAACAAACAAACAAAACAAACACATTTATCGCCCGATTATAACAGTGCCATCTGTTATGAAGTATTCTAACTAAACATCACAAAATTCACTAATAAATTAAATAAATCAACTTTTTTAAGAAGAAAGGTTTTAACTTTCGGACACTCGAATCTTCAGGTCTTTTTGTCAAGTATGTTTTAACAAGTAATGTCGATCGAAATATCATATATATCCTTGATAAAAATCAAAATGAACAAAGGTCCTAAGACTGATCCCTGAAGTACCCCACATGTGATATTAATCCAGTTTGACAAAACTACTTTTGTAACAACCCTCTACTTTCTTACATCCAGCCACTCTTCTATCCAGTTTGCTAACTGATTCTACAGAGGTAACTTTTGAAAGCCCTTTTATGTTGCATCTTGTCAAAGACTTTCTGAAAATCCCGTTACACCAAACCTACATCCTTGCCATCATCAATATCAGAAGTAACCTTTTCAAAGAATTTCAAAAGATTTGTAAGGCAAGATTTTCCCTCAGTGAAACCATATTTACTCTCCGATAAAATTCTTAACTAGGTTAAATGATTTTGCAAAGCACCTTTTGAGACTTTCCAAAACCTTTTCCACAACTGATGTAAGACTAATGGGTCTATAATTATTGGGACAATTTTTATGAACTCCCTTTACAAGAGGAGCTACAATAACTAGTTTCAAATCCTTTTGTGCTTGCTAATTATTCAATGACTGATAAAAATAAGTGGCTCACATATTCAATCTTTGACATCATTCAAATCCTATGGTGAAATATTATCTGGTTCAGGAGTTGTATCGTTCTTCAAACTTCCCAATATTTTCTTAACCATCTAAGAATTAATGCAGTAATCTTGCTCAATCTCATTACCATTATATGCTCCCACATGTGCAAGGAAACTAGCTTCATTATATTATTAATTATAAAGTAGAAAGACACACGTATATAAATCCAGATTTGTTAAGATTTTACATCGAAATAATTATGATAGAATTCTGTATAATTTATCGATAGCAATAGATGGCGAAAACGTAAAAAAAAGGGCATCATAGAAGATAATGTTTTTCAAAACTATGTTTAAGTTTCAGTACTTTTTATATTTTAGATAGTTCCCAAACTACCCTTCTTCCAATGTATTTTTAACAATAAATTAGTTATTTTGACATTAATACTTGAAGCTATGCTAATAAAAGAATTACTTGAAACATTTTTACGTATTTGCAATTGTATTTTGTTTTAAGAATGTCGAAACAAGAGTTATGTATTTCTAAGATTTAAAAAAAAATTAATGAATATTAACAATCAACAAATTTATGGTTTAATTGGTCGTTGGAAAGGGTAATTATTTATCGTTTTAATTTTTTAAAGATATGCATTTAATAAGTGTGAGCTTTCGGTAACAGGCCTCCTCTTGTGAAGTACTCGTTTACCTTGCAACTGAAAATTAAACTAAAATACAATTAAGTATCCTCTTAGACACAAAACTTTAACTGGACATAAAAACACAAAATTATTACATACTTGAAGGTAAAAACAAAAAATATTTTTTAAGAAATAAAGCAACACAATGACGTCACTGTGCACGCATCCTATTTTCTTAATGTTTAGGTGATGACTGGTGGAAACAACCCTGGTGTAGCTTTGGTAATTGGTGAGATGAGAAATTATTTACCACATATCTTATGTTTGATACATGGTGTATTGCTAACCTTGACCCTCAGCAGTGTAATACCATCAGAATAGTGCTTCACATAAAATAAATGTATTTATTTAGTTTAATTAATTAATCTTTTATTTATAAGTATACCTATCAATTACACGGCAAGGTTAGTTCAGATATGTGCCTCATTTGAATCAATTTTCTTAAATTTATAAAAATATCGTAATCAAGAAGTAATCTGCTAAAGTTTGGAAGATAAAAAACTCGCAACTCAATCGAGTAAAACGGCTAACTACAGAACTAGCACTTGTTGTCTAAGTAAAATCCATCAAGAGCTGTTTTATTTGAAAACTTCGTCAGTATGAAACTTCAATGACAAAAAACATGCATTACAGACACATGTAAGATCCGACGGATCAGAAGAAAGGAAAGTGGGAAATTATGGACTCGAAAGGAACGAAAAAAACACACTAATGTTTTCAACCTGTACTACACTTCATATGCACATGGACTAAATGCTAGGTTAGAGGCATTCAAGGTTCAGGTGTAGCCGTCAGTGATTCTGAACTAATGACCATAGTTAGAGACATCTATGCAGCAGCACTCTCAAAAATGAATAAATTACCACATCTGACTAAATAACGCGGAATTTTTAATATATTTGACACTGAAGCGAAATTTATCATTTTCCAGGTTGAACAGAGAATAACACTAAAATGTACAGAACGTGCTTATTGTTTAGTATGAAAGATTTCGATAACGCCATCTACGAAGACGCGCAGTGATTAAAAAATAAATTACGAAAAAAAAAGGCTTTGTAATTAAACACAAAGCTACACAATGGGCTAACTGTGCTCTGCCCACCAAAGAGGATCGAAACACACTTTATAGAGTTGTAAGTCTGTAGACATACCACTGTGCCACTGTGGGGCCATAAAAAGGAAATCACACTCCGCATTATATGGTCACGGGTGCGTTATAAGAGCAACAGTCAGATTATACTATTCGATTAGAGCAACCCACGAGCTGTTGATGGGTGGTGCTGACTAGCTGTTTTTCCTTTAATCTATCATAAAATTCAGGATGTCTAGCGCATGTAGTCCTCAGTTACCTTTGCGCTAAATTAAGCAAGAAAACATATTCCTACTCAGTTTTTAAACATATTTCTGAAATAAGTTAGCAGATGTCACTACAACCAAGATGAACAATTAAACATCGCAAATTATTTATAAAAACAAAACATTATATCCAAATAGTATCATTCAGTCATGACATCTGTATGAATTAATACGTACTTTACAAATAGAAATGCGAAACCGATCTACGAAATGAAGACGTAAGCTCTCTGCCAAGTTGATGTCGATATTACAACAGTCGGGCTATGCCAATAACACAGTGGCGTGAAACTTGTATAACAACCGAACCAAACAATTTTATAGAAATTAGGTTTTGATGATAGATATTAGGAATTTTCATTCTTGTTTCGGCCCGGCATGGCCAAGCGCATAAGGCGCGCGACTCGTAATCCGAAGGTCGCGGGTTCGCGCCCGCGTCGCGCTAAACATTCTCGCCCTCCCAGCTGTGAGGGCGTTATAATGTAACGGTCCATCCCACTTTTCGTTGGTAAAAGAGTAGCACAAGAGTTGGCGGTGGGTGGTGATGACTAGCTGCCTTCCCTCTAGTCTTACACTGCTAAATTAGGGACGGCTAGCACAGATAGCCCTCGAGTAGCTTTGTGCGAAATTTCACAACAAACGTTCTTGTTTTTTTTTTAATGACGCCTTGTTCATTATCGTAACTCTATACGTTACTTCAGAATGATCATTCATTGACAGGTTGTTTTTTGTTCTGCCACTGAAGACTTTAAGAAACTTTAAGTACCTTTTGTTTTCTGTTAAGCTCTAAACTGCTCAAATGCTTATCTGGGCTGTGTATTCACAGTAGGAATTGAATTCCGAGCTTTAGAGCTATAGTTCGATGTATTAATATTATATAGTTAAAAAAAATTTAGGCAATTCAAAACGTTGTAATATGAAAATTTTTACTAAAAATTAGACAGGTGGTTGCGCAACAAGCATCTCGACGCGGTTCAACTGCCGCACTTCAGCGTGTTTCTCATTGGTGGGGAGTTACAGGCACTTGCCACAAAAACTAAAACTGCTCCATGGTTTCCCCAATAATTCCCAAACCTTTCGTGACTCCAGAGAAACTTCAAATGACCCCCTAAGGGGGTCACAACCCCCAGGTTAAGAACCACTGGTCTAGGGCCTAGTTACTTGGAGGTAGGGAGGGGCGCTTTTCAGCATCGACAAGACCTTCAGAAAATGATGTTCGGCATAATAATAATAATAATAAAAAACATTAAATTACATTATGTAACAAAATTTTTACTTTTTCTTGTTCCTGTGCAGAAAGTGTTATTTTTTCAATTGCTTATGCCTAAAGTAAATGGAAAAGACCTTTTTGTCTCTTCAAACTTTGCTTTTCTGACCTGGGTAAAGAAATTTTAAAATTTACGTATTTTCCAGAACATTCCAGGTAGATTCAGTGCTGAGTAGCTCATAGAGAATTTTCTCGAACTTACAAAATTTTCAAGAACTTTCTAGAATGTTGTAGAACTTACGAGAATTTTCAAGAACCTTTTAGAAATTTCTAGAACTTTTTATAGTAATATATAAACAGGGGCTCACCACTTCAGTTTAGTTCTAACTGCCTAAGTGAACACATAGATATATCCAAGGAGGCTTTACCAAGTTTCCCTGTTATCTCTGCCTTTGGGACAGCAGTGACATCGCAGCGCACTACAACAGGAAGCACTGGCTACAACGGGCCGAGTTCTCTGTGGGGAGGCACAATGTCAAGTGTGAGCCACTAGTGGACCTCCAGAAGGTGTTCTTCCCACCATTACACATAAAACTGGGTCTTATGAAACAATTTGTCACAGCTCTTGATAAGGAGTCTGCAGCCTTCAAGTACCTTTGAGACTCCTTCCCTAAAATGTCTGAGGCAAAGGTCAAAGCTGGTGTCTTTGTTAGACTACAAATAAAGAAGATCCTGGAATGCACAGAATTCACCAAGAAACTCAGTAGGAAAGGAAAAAAAAACTTGGGGCAGCTTTGTCGCATGTTTCGGGGCTTCTTGGGCAATCACAAGGCCGAAAATTATGTAGAACTGGTTAAGGCTCTGGTGAAGAACTACGGCAAAATGGGCTGCAGGATGTCTCCGAAAGTCCATATCCTTGACGTTCATCTTGATAAATTCAAGAAAAACATGGGAGCATACTCAGAGGAGCAAGGCGAGCGTTTCCACCAAGATATATTGGACTTTGAACGCCACGATCAAGGAGCATATAACGAAAACATGATGGGAGACTATATTTGGGGGCTGATACATGAAAGTGATTTACATTACAGTCGCAAATTTCGAAAAACTACTCACTTCTAAACATTTTTCTATAACTTTAGTATAAATACGTGTAAATCTTGATTCATATGTTGTTTTATTCACACCTTATGTAAATTAAAATGTGCAAATTTACCCGTTTTTACATAGAAAATAGGTTAATTTCTGAATTTCATTACCCAGGTCACAAAAGCAAAGTGTGAAGAGAATAATGGCCATCTTCCGTACTTTTACAACGTAAGCAATTAAGAAATAACACATACTATCAAGGAACAAAATTTGTGTTACATAGTGTTACCAAAACTCTGGTTGTTATTTGTATTACTTAAACGCCCCCGGAGGCTCAGTAGAAAGTCTGAGGATTTGTAAAGCTAAATATTAGAGTTCGATATCCGCAGCAGACACAGCACAGATGCCCCCAGTAACATAACGGCATGCCTGAGGACTTACAACGCTAGAATCCAGGTTTCGATACCCGTGGTAGGCAGAACACAGATAGCCCATCGTGTAGCTTTGTGCTTAACTTCGAACAAAAAAACATTACCAAGATCGTCAGTTAACAAATGACATTAATAATAAATGTAAAAACCGTGATTTGTTAGTACTGCAAATGTCATAATTAATATGTTGTTACTGTAGCGGCATGGTAATGTAATCAAGTGTTCATCATTAAGCCATCTACCATATAGAAAAGTGTTATTATCAGTACAGGAAGTCGGCTATGTTGCACAACATAACATGCATATTTCGGTCGATATGATTACGTAAACTCTCAAATCTTTTACCTGTGGCCCTCGACTCGTAATCTGCAGATCATGGGTTCGAATCCCACCGCCAAACATATTCGACCTTTCAGCCGTCGGGGCGTTATATAGGGAAAGCTGGCGTTGACTAGCTGCCCTCTCTATAGCTTCAGGCCCGGCATGGCCAGGTGGGTAAGGTACTCGACTTCATAATCCGAGGGTCGCGGGTTCGAATCCCCGTCACACCAAACATGTTCGCCCTTCCAGCCGTGGGGGCTTTATAATGGTAGGTCAATCCCACTATTCGTTGGTAAAAGAGTATTCCAAGTATTGGCGCTGGGTGCCAATGACTAGCTGCCTTCCCTCTAGTCTTACGCTGCTAAATTAGATACGGCTAGCGCAGATAGCCCTCGAATAGCTTTGCGCGAAATTCAAAACAAACCTATAGCTTCAAAACCAGTAAAATAATAATAATTGTAATGATTCTAACACGAAACTTTCACGATACGTTTTATTTAATAATAAAATATCTACAGACATTGGGGTACAATATATTTTCTCATCTTGTCTCATGGACTTCTGGGTAATTCTCATTCATGGATAATGCCAAAATAACACATTTTTGTCACCCATTATTACACCAGTCTCCTAAGAGAGCAAACTTCAGTAACACGAATGTTTAAGCTCACAGCTGCTACACGCGCTACTTTGTGTAAATGTTTCTTTCGTTCCTTTTACGTTACGTTCAGAAAAGATTGATTAAAAAAAGAAAGAACAATTTCTGTTTAATTCTCTGCTTGTGTTTCTTTTTATTTGTAGTTGTTATTAGTATGAGCTGTTGTTAATCAAGGGAAAAGTGATGACCAAAAAAGTTCACAATAAGATACTACAGACTATTGCCATGAGAAACGAGTACGCAAACAGATTAAATTTAAAGTCTTTCTTGACTGGTCCAGCTGTTGGAAGTTCCAGTCAACCACTGGTTGTTTGTAGATAATCTCTTTTAAGCATGAGTAATAGCGCTCTCAGCTGCACTCTTCAAAGCCATTGTTTCCTCTTTAGCCTCGAGGGCACGAGTATCATGTAAATAGATTATTTGAATTAGCACGTGCCAACGCAAGTGCTGCACACTTAAAGTTTCAGAACGTTTTCCACGTCTCCTTTTTGCCCATTGGAAAAGAAAATCGTGCTCTGCATTGGAAAATAAAATTCGCAATCTTTGTTGATGAACAATCCAAGAATCTAGGAAAGGCCAAAGTTTGCATCTCCTGTTATACTACAGAGAAGCAACTTTAAAATAAAAATCAAAAACTTTTCTATTTTAAAGTTTTTCGAAAGTTTCGATCATTCATCCGATTTTGAAACCAAAGGTTTCTGTCAGAGGTTTATTTTTCCAGTAATACTCAGTCAAGAAATAAATTATCATTGTTCTTTTATTTAGAAGAAAAAGAAGACAAAACATACGATTAAGTATAATAAAAAGATACATTTACACATTATGTAAAACATGGCGCTCCATAAAAAGCTCCTGATTTTTCTAACTTGAACTTTACCAAAAGCAATTTTAATGATCACCAGTTTACAATTTGTTTTCTTATATTCCTGTTTTTTTTTTATACATTTGTTATCATTATTTATTACCATTGGTTTCATCACTGAATTACATGCAAGTAATTATTCTGTTTAATGAACACAGTGCCCCTGCCTATAATTTGTTGAATAAAGTATTACATAGTGCTTTGTTTTCTAGTTTGTTTGTTTTTTACTGTAGAGCTACACAATGAGCTATCTACGCTCTGTCTACCACATGAAGTAGAATCCTGGAAATTTGGAAAGTTACTAGTGATTCACCAGAAAGAAAGCATTATGTTAAAAAATAAATAAAATTTTTGACAGATTTCACATCGAAACACTCAGATGCATATTTAGAAATCCTCGTTTGATTAGGAATTTATTCCTTTGAGTATTCAGTAATGAGTAACATTTATTTGTTATATGCGAAGTACATTCACGATTGCCCAGAGTTAGGTTAATGAAACCACCCTTCTTCAAATTATTGGTTAGTAAATATTTCATAACTGTCCAAAGTCAATGAAACCATTCTTCTTCAAATTCTTGGTCAGTAAATATTTTATAACTATCCAGAGGAAGGTTAATAAAACCATCCTTCTTCAAATTATTGGTCAGCAAATATTTCGAAACTGTTTAGAGTTAGGTTAATGTTATTGTTTTGTTGTTTTGAATTAAGCACAAAGCTACGCAATGGGCTACCTGTGCTCTGCCCACCAAGGGTATCGAAACCCGGTTTTTAGCGCTGTAAGACCACAGACATACCGCTGAACCACTGAGGGGCTTAGGTTAATGAAACCATCCTTTTCCAAATTACTGGTCAGTAAATATTTTCATGACTGTCCAGCGTTAGGATGATGATACCATTCTTCTTCAATCTGTTCATCGGTACATACTTTCATCACTGACCAGTGTTAAGTTGATTATTTAATCCTTCTCAGAATTATTAGTCAGTAAATTCAAGTATAACTGCGAAACGTTAGATTTATATTATCATCTTTGTCTAACTGTAGACGAGCAACATACAAATATTTTGTAGTAAGATGAGTTTAAACACAATTTTACATCGTGTTTTTTTTTTTAATATAAACTAAGTATAGAGGTAGAGGTAACAGAAAAAAAGGAAAAATCACACTCAACTGAACAATTTTTATGGAAAATTTTTATTGCGAAATCAAACTTACCATCAACAATATTCATGTCTATTCTCTCGTCACTTTAAAAGTGGATGTTGCGTTTTGCCTGGGTGTACAGCTTTTTAAACGCAGCAGGGGAAGAGGTCGCCGTAAATGAGAGACAGACGAACGTACAGACAAACAACCTTGTTTGTAACATATTTAGGATAGATCAACTCAGTAAAATTTAATGAAGAGAAAATAACATGGCAGTTACTTCGTAATTTCAACATTTACGGCACTTTAAGTAACACAGGGACGAAACGGTCACATCACACTAAGGTTCAAGTTAAGCCATTCATATAAACTAAATGATCAGATTAGATTAGAGACGCACCCAGTGGCACAGCGGTAAGTCTTCGGACTTACAACGCTAAAAACCGGTTTTAAAGTGCAGAATGTATTCAGCGACAGTTCCTCGGCTCGTCTGAAAGGAGAAGGCGCACAGATTATTTTCTAATTTCAAGTTGCTGTAACACCTCTGTTTCTCCATAGACCTTTCTAATCGCCCAGAATATTGAAATCTTTTAGCTTAAAACTCTGTTTACTCAACGGAATGATGACAGATTTGGACACTACGATCGGTGGCTTACCTCTTCCGATTCTTAGCCAGGGACGTCAACCAACAGAAATGCTCGGCGAGTGACCAGACTGTCCCAGCAATTTATTCCAAAAAACGTAAAGATATCAATATTTTGTTTACAGAATAAATCTTATAAAAGATGTCATCATGTAAGATTTTATTCTAACAGATTTTGCCATATTAATCTGCTCTAAGTGGCATTTTTACCATGTTAATCTGGTTTAACTGGCATTTCAAGCGGCGTAGACTAAAGGATAGTTTATTTGAAATTCCAGATTTACAAGCTGTACTAACATTTTCGTGTAAAGATGCGGCACGTGATTTTTTACGTGGTGTCAGGCTGATATTCCTTAAACTGAATTTCACCCATCTTTCCTTATAAGTCCTAAGTAATTAATTGGTCAGCCGTAATAATTACATTAAAAGCTACAACAACATTAATCTAAAGCGTGTGCTTAACTTTAATATCAGAGTACTCAACTTTCACTGACTACCAGTTACAAACAAACGTTTGGCAAAGAAAATAGTTTTAAACCTCACCTTGTCCTTCTAACGACACAAACAAATCGTTTTCCTCAACCGATGTGTGGAAGGAGAATAGATAAAAGGTTTATTTTCTACTTTCAAGTTGATGCAACACTTTTGTTTCTCCATAGACTTTTCTCAGCGCCCTGAATATCGAAAACATTTAGTTTAATACTCTGTTTATTCAACGGAATAACGATAGAGTTGGACACAACGATAGGTGGCTTTGCTTCTCGAGGCACTTATTGTCCATTTACAGTTTTAGTAACATCTAATGACTAAGCCTAGTCTTTCTATTCTAAAATATATCCCCTGGGTCCTATACGTTTCAAGGAATGGTGTGAAGTGACACTCCCTCTTAGGCTAACCTTAGTTCATGACGATATAAGTCTTTCCTCACATTAGATTAATCATGACATTCATCGCAGAGCTGGTTAGAATACATAATGATTACGTCATTAACTAATTACACGGGGTGTCATTTTACTGCATGCAGACAATGGATATATCCCAATAAACCGTTATCCATGAACACTATAAATTACAATGAAATTATTTATTAATTCCGAGATATAGTTCCAGGATATAAATTTTGTGCTGTGACGTGAATGTGTTTCGATTGCTTTGCAACTATGTATATGTATCACAACTTTTGAAAAATAGGTGAAGGTGTTCAATACTGGAGTTTCCTCGAATATAGACGTAGTTACTTGTTTGTTTGGAATTAAGCACAAAGCTACACAATGGGCTATAAGTGCTCTGCCCACCATGGGTATCGAAAATCCGGTTTCTAGGAATGTGATTTCGCAGATATATCGCTGTGCCACTAAAATGCAAGTTACTCAAACTGTAGCGCTAAGTTTGGAATTTCTACGAACGTGCTTTGAGAAATTTTTAAATTTCTGTTTGAGCCAGTGACTTAATACATTAACCAGTTAACAAAATGTTGTTCCAGACATTGTTAGTAAGATGACGCGTTAGACTTATATCATCACGTTTCTTGTTTCAACAAGATTGGGTTTAGAACTTATTATAACCAGCACTGGGACTGTTGTAACAGTAATGGCTTACTATAATTTTCATGACTTAAAAGGTGGAGAGTAATGAAACTATTACTTCATGAAATGTAAGGAAAGGATAACATTAATAATCACAGACCAACTGATAAACAGAATGTAAATATCGGATAAAACGTTAGGAAAAGATAACATTAATAATCACAGACCAACTGATAAACAGGATGTAAATATCGGAAAAAATGTTAGCAAAAGATAACATTAATAATCACAGACCAACAGATAAACAGAATGTAAATATCGGATAAAATGTTAGGAAAGGATAACATTAATAATCACAGACCAACAGATAAACAGAATGTAAATATCGGATAAAACGTTAGGAAAAGATAACATTAATAATCACAGACCAACTGATAAACAGGATGTAAATATCGGATAAAATGTTAGGAAAAGATAACATTAATAATCACAGACCAACTGATAAACAGGATGTAAATATCGGATAAAATGTTAAGAAAGGATAACATTAATAATCACAGACCAACAGATAAACAGGATGTAAGTATCGGATAAAATGTTAGGAAAGGATAACATTAATAATCACAGACCAACTGATAAACAGAATGTGAATATTGATAAAATGTGAGGAAAGGATAACATTAATAATCACAGACCAACTGATAAACAGGATGTGAATATTGGATAAAATGTTAGGAAAGGATAACATTAACAGACCAACTGATAAACAGGATGAATATTGATAAAATGTTAGGAAAGGATAACATTAATAATCACAGACCAACTGATAAACAGGATGTGAATATGTTAGGAAAGGATAAAATGTTAGACCGAAAGGATGTAAGTGTCGGAACATAACATTAATAATCACAGACCAATAGATAAACAGGATGTAAATATCGGATAAAATGTTAGGAAAAGATAACATTAATAATCACAGGCCAACTGATAAACAGAATGTAAATATCGGATAAAATGTTAGCAAAAGATAACATTAATAATCACAGACCAACTGATAAACAGGATGTAAATATCGGATAAAATGTTAGGAAAAGAAAACATTAATAATCACAGACCAACTGATAAACAGGATGTAAATATCGGATAAAATGTTAGCAAAAGATAACATTAATAATCACAGACCAACTGATAAACAGGATGTAAATATCGGATAAAATGTTAGGAAAAGATAACATTAATAATCACAGACCAACAGATAAACAGGATGTAAGTCGGATATTGGATAAAATGTCACAGACCAAATAAACAGAATGTAAATATCATAAAATCTTAGGAAAAGATAACATTAATAATTACAGACCAACTGATAAACAGGATGTAAATATTGGATAAAATTTTAGGAAAAGATAACATTAATAATCACAGACCAACTGATAAACAGGATGTAAATATCGGATAAAATGGATAAAATGTTAGGAAAAGATAACATTAATAATCACAGACCAACTGATAAACAGGATGTAAATATCGGATAAAATGTTAGGAAAAGATAACATTAATAATCACAGACCAAGTGATAAACAGGATGTGAATATTGGATAAAATGTGAGGAAAGGATAACATTATTAATCACAGACCAACTGATAAACAGGATGTAAATATTGGATAAAATGTTAGGAAAAGATAACATTAATAATCACAGACCAACTGATAAACAGGATGTGAATATTAGATAAAATGTTAGACCAACTGATAAACATTAATAATAAAATTTTAGGAAAAGATAACACAGACCAACTGATAAACAGGATGTAAATATTGGATAAAATGTTAGCAAAGATAACATTATAACATGATAATATCGGATCACAGAAAAGAACATGATAAACAGGATGGATGTATATTGGATAAAATGTTAGGAAAAGAAAACATTAATAATCACAGACCAAGTGATAAACAGGATGTGAATATTGGATAAAATGTGAGGAAAGGATAACATTATTAATCACAGACCAACTGATAAACAGGATGTAAATATTGGATAAAACGTTAGGAAAAGATAACATTAATAATCACAGGCCAACTGATAAACAGAATGTAAATATCGGATAAAATGTTAGCAAAAGATAACATTAATAATCACAGACCAACAGATAAACAGGATGTAAGTATCGGATAAAATATTAGGAAAGGATAACATTAATAATCACAGACCAATAGATAAACAGAATGTAAATATCGGATAAAATCTTAGGAAAAGATAACATTAATAATTACAGACCAACTGATAAACAGGATGTAAATATTGGATAAAATTTTAGGAAAAGATAACATTAATAATCGCAGACCAACAGATAAACAGGATGTAAATATAGGATAAAATATTAGAAAAGGATAACATTAATAATCACAGACCAACAGATAAACACGATGTAAATATCGGATAAAATGAATAATAACAGTCCATCAGCTGAACATTGGCGAAGTATTAGTTCATATACTATGTTCATCTTTATTTACTTAAAAACTGTTACTTTTGTTGTAGTCAAGTATTGGATTAAAGTTGTCAAATAAATTACAATAATAGTTAAGACTAACCAAGAAACTACTAACGATGATAAAACACGTGTGTGCTCCATTAGTTAGTCCTAATGAGCTTGTAGAAACTCAGGGAAATGTGATCACCGTCACTTCTATAGAAAGACTGAATCATGATGAAGGATCTGAGAACACAGTAGGGTTAACCTCACTTACACGTAAGCTAAACTGAGAAGCATCAGTGGGTCATTCCACACAGAGCACGCCTCGTATGCTTTTTCTGCTGTAAGAAAAAAAAAATGTTACTCTGAATATGCTTTAAACTTAATAGGGGGCACTATAGGAATCCACAGTAAACTCTTAGAATGGCCATGTCTGTTGCTCGAGAAAGAGTGTGTGCTTTTCTTACAACAAAGTTACATTGGGCTATCTGCTGAATCCACTGAGGGGAATCGAACCCTGATTTTAGCGTTGTAAATCCGTAGACATACCGCTGTATCAGCGAAAAATCTTGGATGCGAAAACTCGTTTTATCCCACAATCTATTCTTTTTAGCTTCCCATCATGATTGAGAAAAGTGAGTTCCAGTCACTAAGTGAAATAAAATGGGACACTAATACTGAGATACGATATACACTATTTCTCAAGCTTACAATTTTTTTAACAATATGGTAGGTACGTTGAAGGTCCAGTGCTGTTTAATATTATATTCTGGATTATATAGCACAACTTTTATCAACCATAACCCACGATATGATAAGCAGTAACTCAAATATCCGCTTGTCAAAAAATCAACATGAGAATCAAACGTTGAAATTAATTTCCGGAATCTGTGGTAACTTGTTCATTAAAAATTAATCCTACACGGAAGTGACAGGACAGCTTACGAACGATATGGTAAACAACAACAACAACAGAAGGGAATTACGAAAATCCTTACCAATCAAATAACTTATTGGTGGCGTTGCGTTACTACAGAAACAAAATTTATAATTCAGTGTCAACTGGGAGAGAAGTGTATTAGTTTGACCAGAAATGATGTCATACGTCATCATACAGTGAAACTACAATTCTTAGTTTACGTGACGCAAGAATTGATTATTTATATTATGATAAATATTCACAAGGAAATTTGAATTTATTCTTAGCTTTGTTTTACTAGTTGTTATAAGGTGTACGATTTGACCCAGAAAATTTCTCAAGCGATTGTCTTAGAACGGATTATATTAAGAGAACGGAAGATAAAAATCAAATAAAACTGATATATATTCTTATCAAAGCTTAACTTCTAGTTGATCAGTTTGTAGTATATTTAACACTGTAGTTCAGTATAGTTAAATACCCAAAATAATCCACTGTTTCACATTGCGTTTGTAGATAACATCCGTAATAAATCAACAATATCGAAAATAACCTATTATTTTTTCATTCTTTTAATATTCAGAATGGTTATAAACTTACTAATATCCCAAATAGCCAGCTCTCATGAAAAAAGTCGCAGAGTGTTTGTATATTACCCTATTTAATCACTCATTGAACAAAATATCTATTTTCACACGTGTTGGTTATTTTAGCATAGTTAAAACATTCATATCCAAAATAACCCGTTCTTATCACACTGTGTTTGTAAATTTAGCTAAAACCCTCAACAATATTTAAAATAACACCTGCCGTTTTCCTATTATGGTTTGGTTTCTTCTGAATTTCACGCAAAGCTACACGAGGGCTATTTGCGCTAGCCGTCCCTAATTTAGCAGTGTAAGACTAGAGAGAAGGCAGCTAGTCATCATCACCCACCACCAACTCTTAGGCTTCTCTTTTACCAAGGAAAAGTGGTATTAACTGCAAATTATAACGCCCCCACCGCTGAAAGGGCGAGCATGTTTGGTGTGACGGGAATTCGAACCTACGACCCTCGGAATACGAGTCAAGTGCCTTAACCACCTTTCCAGTTGTGTCGTTATTGTTGAGGGATAGATGAAGATCAAATAAGAAATAGATAAAAGAGAAAAATGGATACAGGCATACAATGAAAAGATAATTCGATTAGTTGGAAACATAAACAGAAAATTATATTTCGTATAAAATATTTTCCAACTTCACTCACGAAGATACTACGGCCACTTTTGATGTCCCTGGAATCCCTCTTTTATCGGGTGATTATTGTGCGTGTGACAGACAAGTCGTTAGGAACCCCTTTTGACAAAACCCTTAAAGTGCTAAATCGAGAAATTCCGCCCCCAAAAACTGTCCGTTTCCAGAAGTCTTGTTCACAGCACTCTCCAACACCGTAACCCAATCGGAAGACTCGGGTTTAAGAGTAGGAAAGAGAAGGTTGTCAAAAACACTTGTTAATTTCTCTGAAAGAGCATCTCCACTGACACGACAGTAAAACTCTCACGTGTAATTTACGACAACCTTTTACAAACATCAAGTTTAATCTCAGCTTGCCTGCTTGTTCTGTGCCAGGAATAGCGCGGACATCTTTTTCATTGCGTAAGGATGTTTGCTTTTGTCATTCGGTACAGTAGCGGCCGTTCTTTCAGATTTTATCTGAAACCTGTCTTTATGTGTGGTTAGAAGAAAAAAAAACTACTTTAAAAAGTACCGTTATACTTCAATGAACACCAATACGAAACTTTGGAGTTCCTAATTGGGAATTCTAGAAAACAGAAAACTACTCAAACCATGTTAATCATTATTATTACTTTGATATCCAAGTTTACACTGACAGTCACTTAAAACAACATCTTAAGAAATTGTATTATAAATAACAAACAAAGCATTTCTGAAAATACGTTATGCAGCGGGATAAAGCATGGCTGCACCAAGTGTAGGTTCATTGTAACAGCTGCATTCCTGTCTGAATTTCATACACTAATGATGATTTCATCTGCACATAAAAATTCTGATTTCATATAATCAATAGATCATGTATCATTTTAACAAAAAAAAGAAGTTTAAATTATATTTCCTCTCTGATGTGGCGACTCTTTGTTACTCTTAGGGCCCGGCATGGCCAGGTGGTTAAGGCGCTCGACTCGTAATCCGAGAGTCGCGGGTTCGAATCTCCGTCACCCCAAACATGCTCGTTATGATGGGGACGTTATAATGCGGCGATCAATCACACTATTCGTTGGTAAAAGAGTAGCCCAAGAGTTGGGTGGTAATTACTAGCTGCCTTCCTTCTTGTCTTACATTGCTAAATTAGGGACGGCTAGCGCAGATAACCCTGGTGTGGGTTTGCGTGAAATTCTAAAACAAACAAACAATTGTTACACTTATCCCTTCCATGAAAATGAGCTATCTGCCAAATATTTCTATTTTAAATTGCAATATTTTATTAATAGTATTAATGAAAATAACAGGCGAACTGTGTCTTTAAATAATACCTTACAAGTCAATAAGTAAAGTTAACCTCATATCACAGTCTTAAAATCTTAGATTAAACATTTTATTTCCACGCTCAAATATATTTTACCCACTGTTCCATACCCTGTGTAACTGAATCACTCATGTTATACAACACTCATGAATGACTATGTTATGAATAAAACTACATACACATAAATGTACATATTTATTTATATTTGTAAACTGATATTTACATATATTACTATAACAACTATCTCATACACTAGTAACTTACAACAGACTGCTTGTGCCTCTCGCGTAAAATTAATTTCATTACCCTCTTTGGTTACTTTTCAAAGTTACATCTCAGTGCCAGAAGCCTTGTAATATGTTTCCATTTAGGAATTGTCAGACTGAAGTAGCTTTTTATTTCAAGGATGACAAAATATATAATCATCAATAATTTGGCTGAACCATTTTCAGGTAAAATGTTTATTAGCCAGTTACAGTAGGACGGGGCCTGGCATAGCCAAGCGCGTAAGGCGTGCGACTCGTAATCCGAAGGTCGCGGGTTCGTACCCGCATCGCGCCAAACATGCTCGCCCTCCCAGCTGTGGGGGCGTTATAATATTACCGTCAATCCCACTATTCGGTGGTAAAAGAGCAGCCCAAGAGTTGGCGGTGGGTGGTGATGACTAGCTGCCTTCCCTCTAGTCTTACACTGCTAAATTAGGGACGGCTAACACAGATAGCCCTCGCGTATCTTTGTGAGAAATTTCAAAACAAACAAACAAAATGTTTTTAGCCAATATATTTGCGATAAAAATAGAACAACTTATAATTTCCGTTTCTATATATTCTCCAGCGGCGACAGGAGAGATTATTGGTAATATCTACTCTTTCTAATTTTACTACTACGAAACAACACTATATATTGGCTCTAACAGTAATCACTAAACGTGTAATAATCTAAGTCGGCTCGTTGTAACATCAAATCGAAGTGACAACAAATAGTTAATATATCTTGGAGTCACAGTTGTATAAATAGCAGACATTTAGATTGGTAATCTTAGCGGAGTCGAGGGCCTCAGGTCCGACTATGACCACACAGTGTCTATAGCTGTTTAAAATTCAGAGCAAAACGCCTTAGAAATGTTGGATGTAAATAAGTCGGTTATTCAAATTTTACACTATAGAATATTTGTTTTCAGTTTGTTATACCAAGAAAAGAGAAAGACAGGAGAGTGAAGCAAACTTTTTGATAGCAGGCCGAGAACAACTTTATATCACGGTTACTGCATATAATACTAAAGTCTTGTATAAACACACAACTATTTCTACATATCACACCAGACAGTACAGGCGTACCTAAACACAAACTTACTTCTACATATCCCACCAGACAGTACAGGCCTGTATAAACACAAGGTTACTACATATCAGACAGCATAGGCCTTTATAAGCATAAGGTTACTACTACATATCATACCAGGTAGTACAGGCGAGTGTAAACACAAGATTACTACATATCAGACAATACAAGACTGTATAAACACAAGATTACTACACATCAGACAGTACAGGCCTGTATAAATACGGTGCTACATATACATATCTTCAAAAGTCGAACTTTCTGGTATAAACAAGGATTTTCAAGTATTATCTGACCAGTCGCTGAAAGGAAGTTAAACTTAAGACAAAGGACTTGCTAGAGGCCATAGTCAACTGGTAAACTGCTTTTTTCTTTTACTTTGTTTCTAATTAGATAAACGTCGATCTTGGGTCTGTCATATTCAAGGAATCAATAAAAGCCATATCGGTGTTCATGTCCAAACTTGGAATCACAACTCACTCTTTTCAGCTAATGTTCACATATGTTTGATTAAAATCACAACTCACTTTCTTTAGTTTATGTATAAATACACTTTAATGAAATATCACACAGACCAATGTAGTTTCGATACTAAAAACTGGTGCTTTCAAGCCAGAGTTCGGTAATAACATTTTACACCCACCTATCAACATAGGACTTGGTTTGATCAAAACCCTTTACGGTATTCAGGTGTGTGCTTCAAACTTGCATCTTAAGATTATATTTTCTTCAAAACCTGAATTATTTTATGCGACAAGCTTGACACCCATGACATTTAAACCAGAGCCATCCCTAATTCTGAACTTTTGACTAGAGACAGAGCTACAGTTAATTAGCACCCCCACCTATAGAGTTTATCGTGCCAGAATTGACTTCCTATAATTAAAGGTGTAGAGTGTGCACTTGTACCATTACGTCTCAAACCTTGGACCTTACTATCCACAGCTTTACATGCTGACCACTAAAATTGTGGTCATTGTGCCGCTGAAAAAAACTTTAATGTCAAGATTAAAGTGTGTAACTTGTGTGTTGATATATAAACATTTCTCATATATACTTTCAAGGATTAGATCTGTATTTCTGTCTGACGGTTATTATTGAAATTTGACACTGAAGAAGGGAAAATCAGAGCACCGATAAGCTGGTTTCTTTTTTGATAGCAGAAAATTCTCATTAAAGAATTACAGTAGGGTGTCTGGAAATTTTAGGAGACTTAAAAAAAAAGAGGCAAACCTTCAGTTGGAGCAGCGAATTAAAGTCTCTAATAAAACAAGATAAAAAGCCATTCCCTTGAGACTCAGAAGGTCCGTGATGATTGTAGTCAACTTCTTTCCTCTACAGAGCTCATCAAGTGCTGTAAAAGGCCTAGCTGCAAAGTTGAAATTTGATAAAACGACTCCTGCGAACAAGTTAAAGGCAGATATGTGCGGAAACAAGACTTCGACTCAACAACTGATTCTTTACTTAATCCACGGAGAAATTAGAAACTCGAAGATTAAACATCGCTTTTAAAGCTTTGGAATTAACTCACAAGACGTTGTCGGTGTCTGTCTGTGTGTAGGAAACTGAGCACAGAAAGTAGTTTTTTCTTTTTCCGCTGAGGTTAATTTAAAAATGGGGACAGACGCGACTTAGTAGTTAACATGTCCAAACTGCAAGTGCGATGATTTGTGATTTGCGTCTCCTTGTCGCAATAGTCGCATTTCACACTTTGAGACTCACTATTCAAT
Source organism: Tachypleus tridentatus (assembly GCF_004210375.1). Taxonomy (NCBI): domain Eukaryota; kingdom Metazoa; phylum Arthropoda; class Merostomata; order Xiphosura; family Limulidae; genus Tachypleus; species Tachypleus tridentatus. The sequence goes on along the minus strand of NC_134826.1, from coordinate 64,379,957 downwards.
CGAACAAGGGTTGACGGTAGGTACTTTTGACTAACTGCCTTCCTTCTACTGAATTAGTTGAAAATTAGGGATGATTATGCTTTGTATAGCTTTGCGCGGAAATTCTAAAAACTATAAAATAAATATTTAGAAATAATGACGCATAAGCGTACGATGTTCCCTCTATTTATTAAAACTTTATTTATTTAAAAAAAAATAGATTTTTTTGAAGAAGTAGAAATATTAGGCAGAGCTCGAACCCATATTTCTAATAAATGATCATGTTTTAACTAAGTTATTTGTACTGAACGCCATAAATTTTAGTCTAAATTCCTATATCTTATTACGTAACAGGATGTACTTACACAGAGTCTCTGGAAGTGTTCTGTTTCAAGAGTAAACAAAACCAAAGTTAAGAGTAACAAATATTCTTTCTTTTTTTTTTTTGGAAGTTCATTATATCGTGTTATGCCTACGAAACAACAGTATATGCTGGCTCTAACAGAAATCACTAAACGTGTAGTTATGTAGTTAACAGTAGGTATGTTACAATGTAACGGGCAATCCCGCTATTCGTCGGGAAAAGAGTAGGCCAAGAGTTGGCGTGTGTGGTGATGACTAGCTGCCTTCTTTCTTGTCTTATACTGTTATGTTATGGACGGCTAACGCAGATAGCCCTTGTGTAGCTATGTGTTATGCCTACAGAGTGCATACTTCTCCTCATGATTCATAACATGCGCACGTTTTACTGACGTCACGACAGTATAAATTGCAACGTTAAGCTTCCCTTGTCATTTTAGTGTCTAATGACTGCCAAACAACACACTACTGTATAGTAGTTCGAATGATTAAAATAGGTTATCCCCTCCAGGCGTTCTTCACTACCCTTTCAGGGAAATTAAATTTAACTGCTCACAAAAAAGTCCCGATTTTTCCAGTCAAATGTCTCACAAAATACTGATTAGTAAAACTTAATATTCTGAAAGAAATTTGCTCATGCAATGAACAATATTTAGACTAACTAAACAAAATCATACTGAAAAAACACTAAAATTATTTCTTGACAAAAATGATTATGGAATATTAACATTAAATGAAATATACGTATTTCAGTCAATAGAAAACTGAGACCGCATAGGATTCAAGTCTGCGATATTACTAACCGGATAAATCTTTCAATCAATTATACAACCGTATCTCGAATGACGAAAATTTTAGTTTTCATTTTAATACTATTATTATTTTGTTTAAAGTAATTAAAACGATTGGATAGCATAAGAGTTCTATCAAATGCCATCTTTAATAATCGACGAGGAGAGAAAGCGAGAGAAAAACAACAGAGAATCCTCAATAACCGCGGCACTTAAAATTGTTTTAGCCATGATTATAGTACATTAATTTGCGAGACGGTGAGCGTGGTCAAATACACCAATCAAAATGTCTTGATTTCCTGAGTTCAAAATTGTAATTAAATCTCAAATCGGTCAAGAGATTACAGTCATTAGCTGAAAGTTTGTATTTGAGAAATTCAGAGCGATTCTATAAGCCGCTGTGCCTCCGCGGAAAAGAAAAAAAGAACGCAGACGTTGTAGCTAGCTTAGTAAAATTAACGTAGTTCTATTAGCAGCGTCACGAATTCGATTTTTTGTTTGTTTGAAGTTAAGCACAACATTGCACAATGGACTATCTGTGCTCTTCCCACCACAGGTATCGAAACCCGGCTTTTTGCTGTGTGAGTCCGCAGACATCCTGCTGTGCCACTGAGGATCCACGAGTTTGAATCTCACTCACCTCATTTTTTACTTCTTCATAAATATTGTTGTGCAATGTATAATAACATATAGAATCGTTGTATAATATTCAAATTTAACTTACATTTTTAGTAAAATGTCAATGACAGTCGTATTTGTAATGAAAGCAGATTTGAATATTTTGACTATTATTGTCTCTCGTGTGGATGTCTTGTTCTTTGTTGAAGCTGTATTCTGTAGTGATATTATTTTAATCTGCTGCGTCATCACATCTTGCTTCATCTGCTTCTAAACATTTAAAGAATTGCCAGAATTAGGCTTCAGATATTTTTTTACACGTTCCAAATGACAAACGGTTGAACACGCATAATCTCATCTACAGCAAAAATAAATTTTATAGCGCTGAAATTTATTGGCTTTTATCTTTTGTCTTGATAAAACATTTTCGTTCTAAACATGAATTCTTAAGCCACACATACAGACACACTGTTTGTTTGTTTGTTTTGAATTTTCGTCCAAAGCTAGACGATGGCTATCTTCGCTAGCCATCCCTAATTTAGTAATGTAAGACTAGAGGGAAGCCAGCCAGACATCCCCACTCACTGCCAACTCTAGGGCTACAATTTTATCAACAAATATTGGGACTGACTGTCACATTATAACGCCCCCACGGATGAAAAGGCAAACATATTTCATGTGATGGAGATTCGAACCTGAAACTCTCAGATTACGAGTGGAGCGCCATAACCACCTGGCCATGTCAGGCCACCACACATACTGACATTTGTAGACATCTAGTTCTTCTGATTTCACTTCTTAATTGATAACTGTTTTTACCTATAAACTGGAAATGACCATGTACATTGGTTGTTTCAGCACATCACAACCTGCTTCACTATCAATCCCACTATTCGTTGGTAAAAGAGTTGCCCAAGAGTTGGCGGTGGGTGGTGATGATGAGTTGCCTTCCCTCTAGTCTTACACTGCTAAATTAGGGACGGCTAGCGCAGATAGCCCTCGTGTAGCTTTGCACAAAATTCAAAAACCAAACATTAACACCATATATCTGATTATAAATACAATTATTAAAATAAAAGCGAGTTTGTTTGTTTTTAGTGGCAATAATTCAATAAAAACCGATTTAGTAAAGCCCTATAGAATCGTATAAAAACCGGTTAAGTAGAGCTTTGTAGAACCGTATTAAAAACGATTTAGTTAAGAATTGTATAATAATATAAAAAGCAGTATAGAAAAGCCTATCAGAATCTTATAACAAAAAACACCTATTTAATTAAGTCTTATGCAATCGTATCATCCTGGAATATCAGATCTGCTGCTAACTCTATTGTTTCTTGTAAAGTAATATTATTATACAATGATTCAGCATCACAAGTTGCATAAGTTGGGTCTTCAAATCGTAAATTTGCCAAATGTATAAATATTTCAAACCTTTGTAACAGCAACATCATTGGTTTTCAATATTTTAGAAAAGACAAAAACAAAAGAAAGTGCAAGTTTGTGATTATAAGCAATTACATTTGAAATTATTCGTCGAATGAGACAACTGTTTTTATAGATTTTTGGTTAACCATATAAAATACCACAGTGAGAACCTTCTGGTTTAATATTTTTTAATATTTTATTATTAATAACACTATCTTTCTTTAATTTTTGTATCAGGTGGTTAAGGCGCTCGGCTCGTAACATGAGGATCGCGGGTTCGAATCCCCGTCACACCAAACATGCTCGTCCTTTCAGAAGTGGGGGTGCTATAATGTGACGGTCAGTCTCACTATTCGTTGGTAAAAGAGTAGCCCAAGAGTTGGCGGTAGGTAGTGATCACAAGCTGCCTTCTCTCTAAGCTTATACTGCAAAATTAGGGACGGCTAACACAGATAGCCCTCGTGTAGCTTTGAGCAAAATTCGAAAAACAAACAAATCTATCACTGAAAATTTCTGCCCTTTTCCTCAAACATAGATTAACTTTTCTTACACACTTTACAAAATAATAATAATAAAAAAGAATAATCAACATTTTTGGTGCTATTAAAAATTTATATTTTATTGAGAATTATTATTGCAATTATTAGCTATGTAATTAGCTACTATGTGCGTGTTTATGAGATCGATTAAGTATCACCCGATGGATGAGCCAGCGGTAAATTTATGAACTTGAAACTCTAAAATCGGGGGTTCGATCTCCAAGCGGTGGACAGAACGCAGATAATGTATTATGTAGTAGCTTTCTGTTATCAAGCAACAATTTCATTAGATACTCGTAGTAGTTTATAAAACCAATATTTACTATTATTAGAAAATGAGGTTAGATTTTTTTTCGTGGCTCTTGTAGGTTATACGATCTCATGAAATTAATGGTTTCATTGCTAATCCCTTCCATAAATAAACGGATATTAACTTGAAATGAAATTTCCCTGTTAGAAAAATATATATATAAAGTTTCATGAAACAAATTTACGTACGGTGTACCAAGTATTTATCATCATCGTACGTCGAGTGATTACCACGATCTATCTTCACGTATAACCACAGACAGTGCACTTTTATTACTTGTCGGTAAAATATAATATTGCTGATGTAATCTCTTCAGAACAATGAATGTTTAATCAGACAGATGAAAAATTTTTTTCTTTGTAACCTCAGTCTCTCGAATACCTTATCACAATTTTCATTTATCGATAAAAGGTAGTTCATATTAAACAAGATATATAAATCATTTAAGGTTAAATAAAAAATAACATATTTATATTGTGAATTTCAGTGCTTTCTTTTACAGGTAGTTTGTTATTATCATTACAGCTCAATTTACTGATGAATGAAACGAAACCTTCGTTTAAGCGCTACCCAACTTTCTAAGGAAGGAGAAAATAACCAATGATAAACCTCCCGAATCGGATCACACACGCCTCACTGTATAACCAAGCTACAGAGAGCAAAATGCTTGCTGATTGGCTCCAGGGATAGTTATTACTCTCCCCGCCTCACGTCGTGCCACACGTGCTGGTAGTAAATAAAGCGAGTGACTGGATGCATGAGCCACTGTTAAATAAATCAGCGTTATTCAAGTGTACACAGGGGGTGAACGAATGTCGTTCCAAACACATTAAAATCTCTTGATGGCGAAGAGCAATTATAAACGAGGAAAGTCTAGAGTTCTTTGAGTAGTTTCAACAACGATCAGTGATTGTAGGAAAGCTAGTAGTAAAAGCACCATGAGACTTTTATCACAAGAATCTGGACAATCGTCGCATTTTCTTAAGGCGTAGGAACTGAACTAGAATAACAGTTTTCTCTTCCATAATAGGCCGTAGCCAGGAACAGTTTTAATGATTTTGTCTGACAATCGCCTCTCCAGATTATCAGAGATTCACCGACTAGCTGCAACGCTGGAGTCTCACGGGAACCAGTCACGTTTCAGCTCCATAAGCATGACCACCATTCGATCTGATGGTTCCAGTGATGTCCACGTCAAACGCCCCATGAATGCCTTTATGGTATGGTCTCGAGCCCAACGTCGAAAGATCGCCCTGGATAACCCCAAAATGCACAACTCTGAAATCAGTAAGAGGCTTGGTTCCGAATGGAAGCGTCTATCGGACTCGGAGAAGCGACCCTTCATCGAAGAATCCAAGAGGCTGCGGGCATTGCACATGAAGGAACACCCAGATTACAAGTACAAGCCCCGCCGTAAACCCAAGAATCTGCTAAAAAAGGAGACATTTCCATTTCCCGTGTCGTATATTCCCGCAACTGTGGACTATCTGGGAATAGGTTTTTCAAGGAGCCTTTTCCCAGCTCCGCCACTTCCAGGATTATTTTCTTTTCCTCCGGGAGCCATGGAAACTCAGACTGCGATTTCCCTTTCAACTCCGGCCTCCACTATACATCGTTTCTGTTCTTCAACGGAGGATGTAGACAAGTCTAACTTGAGCACGGAACTCATTTCCAGTCACTCTCTTAAGCCTGCCACTCCCAGCAGATCTAAGAGCTACCCCATCACAACTTATGGCTCTGGATCACTTTACTCAGGCTTGTCCATGCCGGCCTACTTTCTACCTTGTGGGTGTGGGTCTCCTGGCTACGGATACCCATCTAGCCACGGCGCTGGAGAAGGAAATCACCATTGCGGAGCTGCGAGCTCTTTTGTCTTGAATCCTTTCGTGAAGAGCTCAGAAGGGGCAGCCTACATCTCTCCTACTGCCGGAACATCTTCTGATCTTCGGAGCTTCCCTATAGCTTCCACCGGCTCGTCCAACAATGTCTCGTCGGAACCCCATCTCTTGGGCCCCTACTCTTCATCTGTCGTGCACACTAAACCGTCGGACGTTTAGGACGTAAGTAGAGGTTTTATAATTTGCACGTGAGCTCTATCAGTCGACCGCTAGACAATGTCAATGGACTGTGTGTGCGCGCAAATAACAAACAGGAACTTTGTTACAGCTTTAGCCTTATCAGTAATAATCTTAAAGACCAACTGAAGTTAAAAAACTAACCAAGTTTTTTGTGAAGTTTAGATTAATAGTTTTTGTGTTAAATTACTAATCGTGTTAGATATGCTATGTGCGTATTCCAGCTAAAACTGAATAGGAATCAGATGTTTATAATTGTCATAAAGTCACTTGGTTTGTATTCACATCTGTAAATATTTTGAATTTGTACTTGAACTTAAGACACATAACATTTAAGTTCAAGGCATTCGTTCTCTTATAAAATGCATTAATCTCTAAAGGTAACATTTACAAGAAACCGATCATTGTTATGTTAAAAAAGTTTGGAACCACAGATACTTCAATGAATTTTATAAAATATGTTACACATGTCGCCCTTGTAATTCAAAACAAGTTTGTATTTACACCAAAATTAACTAGATCGTTGAGTTCTTTCACAGCGCCATAATCAGTCATGAATCTCAAAATTAAAAAAGCTACAAACCACCCCTATGATTCCAGATGTTTTTCGAACATACTATGTTACTTTATATACTCACTGTATTATTTTATTTACTTAAGTTCTGTTTCATATTTTAAGTATATTTCTGATGACCAAAGATTGATGTATCGTAAATATAATGTATATACGTGTGTGTTCGACTCTGCAGCAGTGCTTAACGTCTTATAAGCTAAGTTTGTGTTAGAGCGACACTCACAAACACGTCTAATTTAGAGAGTCTGTTTATCAAGTCGTCGATGGATCTCTATATTGTGAGTGCAGATACAATTAAATAAAGGACTATAATAAATAAAATGGTTTGAGGTTTCTTTTTTTTGGACGAATACCAAATGCTCTTAGCACAAGCTCACGTTCAATTATCTTACAATTTGTAAACTGTTTATTGTATTCAACTTTATCACGGCACGGGTTCGGACCAAGTACCTCTCGCATTCCAAGAAAGAACTGTGTTAAAGGATTAACCCTCGTATTTAACCTAACTGGTAGTAAGCGTGAGATATTGGGTGTTTGATCTCGGAGGACGTAAAAACGGAATTACCACGTGATGATGAACCTGATCTGTAAGGTAACATGGCTTTTCATCAATAAACTGTTGTTGGAACTAGTATTACTGTTCTCTTAATTTTACCTATACCTTTAAGAAACACACTTATAACGTAAAACCATTATTCCAAAATGGCGGACATTCACGATAACGAGAAGAAGAAAAGAAGTTAAAAGTTTTTTTTTTTTTTTTAATCTCATTGTTGACAAACTATGGAAAAGTACCATAGAAACACCAAACAGTTTTGATGTCTTGGTTGTTAGAAGGCCCGGCATGGTCATGTGGTTGGACGCTCGAGTAGTAATCTGAATGTCCTGGGTTCAAATCCCCGTCACACTAAACCAGTTTGCCCTTTCAGCCGTGGGGGCGACATAATGATACAATCAATTCCATTATTCGATGGTAAAAGATTAGCCCAATAGTTGGCAGTGGGTGGTGATGACTAGCTGCCTTCCTACTAGTTTTACGTGTAGCTTTGCGCGAAATTCAATAAACAAAAAAGTAGTTTATGTTACGTTGCCCTGACTTGTTGAATAGTGTTTGAAGAGTGTTTTATGGGAAGTTTGGACAGAGTATCAGTAACTAGGCTACTCTATGTATTAAGAGTAAAAAACAAATCCGACATTGTTGTTTTTCTGACACAGTGGATGATAAGATTGTTATTTGTTTCTCACCCAACTGGTTTCAGTTTTTTGTTTTGAATTTCATGTAAAGCTACACGAGGGCTATCTGCGCTAGCCGTCCCTAATTTAGCAGTGTAAGACTAGAGAGAAGGCAACTAGTCATTACAACTCACCCCCAACTCTTGGGCTACCCTTTTACCAACGAATAGTGGAATTGACCGTCACATTATAACGCCACCACGGCTGAAAGGGCGAGCATGTTTGGTGTGACGGGGATTCGAACCCGCAACCCTCAGATTACGAGTCGAGTTCCTTAACCACCTGGCCATGCCGGGCCTACTAGTTTCAGTAAAACCATCATCAACGCTTTTGTACTAAACAACAACAAACGCTATGTTTCTTACTTTTTAATATAGAAATTATTTTGAACTAAAATTGATGTGGTACATACAATACAATCTTAAAAAATATAAATTTCTTTGTCTACCACCCTATTTGAAGTGTTAAAACCAAAGCTCTGTTTGGAAATGTTGATAAATTATGGTAACTTTCTTTAGATAAGAAATGCTAAAAGTGAAGTTCATAATTATATCTACAAAGGTTATAGCCCCCCCCTCCAGATTGTTACGGTTTGTGTCATTATATAAGCCAGAGTCATATTATATTTGACATACGTATAAATACTACATAATTTCCACTACAAAAAGACTGTCATGATACAATAATGTCAAAAGCACACCCATCCTTCGTGCTTGCTTTCGAAAAGCAATCTAGTGTGCAAGGACGACAGCTTCCCATCGCCCGTTTTTACAATAGGTGGACCACAGAGAAATCCATAAGGCGCTACATTCCGCCACTTGATCGGTATGCCTTCGTATAGAACGGTATGAATAATCGTTTCATCCTCTAGGTATTTAAGTTACGAGATAAATGAACGGTTACGTTATGAAATAAACTTGTGTACACGTAACTTGTGTCGTTTTCCAAACGAAAATCCTTCTAGATTATATTGCTTACTGTTGCCTGGGGCACATAGACAACCTTTATGTTTGTGGGTTCTCACCTGTTGGATGGTCCTGCTAGCCAAAGTTGATTGTTATAACTTTGTTTTTCAATGTCGTTGGCCCAGCATGGCTAGGTGGATAAGGTACTCGACTCGTAATCTGAGGGTCGCGAATTCGAATCCCTATCATACCAAACATGCTTGCTCGCCCTTTCAGCCGTGGGGACGTTATAATGTTACGGTAAATACCACTATTCGTTGGGAAAAGAATAGCTCAAGTTTTGACAGTGGGTGGTGATGACTGGCTGCCTTCCATCTAGCCTTATATTGTTAAACTAGGGACAGCTAGCGCAGATAGCCCTCGAGTAGCTTTGCGCGAAATTCAAAACAAACCAAACCAATGTTAAATACACGGAATCTCTCCCCGTCTTTAAAATTCTAAATCCCTGATGTGAATGCATCTTTATTATCTGTGTGTATGAACATATTTCGTCTTAAAGGGTGATTATGTGCCCTTCACGAAATGAATCTCTTTAGGGTGGTATTACACTACTGATGTTAAAATGTAGTTCTGATACTTTTCGTTTCTCTGTGACTTTATAACAGCCGTGCTCGTCACATGATTTGGTAACTTCCATTATCAAAATTGTTTTAATGCAACGATTTCCCTACAACAACGGTATTGTTTTCTACTCTCCGGACATGTGACAAATTAATTGCAGAAATAGTTTGTCAGTGAAAGACAAAGTCGGTTTTGAATGACGCTGTTTGACGTTGCGACACATCTGATAGAAATGATCGGATACGAACAAAAATGTAAGTTCTCAAGTAAATTAGGAATGCATGCTCATACTTTAGTTGTCGTCATGATGAAGATCATTCTACTTCTTGGTAGAAAAATGTAAAGTGAAGAATTTCGCGCGGTTCGTCATAAACAGAAGAACGAACACTCTACGGGTGAGCAAATCACTGGAAACTTGTGAAGTTTTTGGTTGTCAACCATCGTCAACCCTCTCCAGTAGCACAGCGGCATGTTTGCGGGCTGACAACGCTAAAAATTGGGTTTGGATACCCGTAGTGGTCAAAATACAGATAGCTCACTGTGTAGCTTTGTGCTTAACTTAAAACAAAGAAACCTTCATCAACTAGTAATCATTACTTATTGATGTTTGTTGCCAAGAGATACATACACCCAGCTTCGCTTGCAATGGCTTTTCTTGCCAAAAAATATGCCCAATCCCATCGCAATAGATTTTATTTCTAAGAAATATGTCCATAGTTATCTCAATCGATTTTGTAACCAATAAATATGCCCAACCTCAGCACAATGGCTTTTTTCCATAATCGCTGTCTTTACTTTGGAGATGAAATTCGGTTTTCTGCGTTGTCAGTTCCAAGAGAACTGTTCCACTGAGGAGCTGTTCATTTTGTTATGACCGTTGTTGGTTATTCAACAAAGAACACAAAAGGAATTTTGAAAAGAAGAATAACAGTACGAATCCGTAATAAAAAACAACAAAATTTCAAATTTATATATCTAATGGCTACTAACTCGTGTACGTAATATACCAGTTAACAATAAATTGGTTACAATTTAGTTTGATTTTCCGAAATGGTATGAAAGGCAGGAAAACTTAATAAAAACGATTTTTTTTGTCGTTTCGATAAAAGCTGTGCTGTACACATACGAAATACTCAATGTCACTCGACACATACGAACAAGTAAGTACATGATAAAAAAAATATTATATTTCCATTGCATTAGCTAACAATAACTGCCTTGGAATGTACTTGTCTATAAATTACCTTTCTAAAATTGTAAGCCATTGAAATCATAGAAGTTGCTGTTTCAATCAACATATGTAATATTACAACTTTATTATTTCTTATCTGAACCATAGACAAGAGCTGATGATGATGATGATGATATGTGTTTTGTTAAACGGCGAACGAGCGTATTCCCCCCTATGACATTACAGGTACTGGCGCATGCAGAATCTATCGTGTAGTAGTGATAGAGCGCGCCACTTCCCTTTAATAATGTCAGTGCGAAGAGATGATAACTTAGCTTTTGTGTTCAATTATGACTCGACGTTTCCTTTTCTTTCAAAACTTGGCCATTAATGGACCAAAGCGAAAAGAAGCAGACGTGATAAACTGTGGCATATTGTAGACGTTTCTGATCAAATCCTTCTGAGGAAACGAGACGTCACCACACACACGTAGTCATTATGCATTTTTATGGCCCATTAGGACGGCTGTAGCATAATTTTTATTTATTTTAATTGGTTCTAAGATGATGCAGCCATAGAAACAGTCCATAACGTTTGTCTGTAAACAGAATTTACTGGTGACTGAATTCGGAAGTATAAACACCAGTGCAGAGATATTTAATTTTTCTTGTTGGTTTAGAATGTGCTTTTATTTGCTCAAATTTTCCCACTCTTAAAGCTTTTGTGTCTGTACAATCATGGACCACAAATATAGTCTTTTGCACAGCTGTAAACTTAACGGGCAAACACAAGTAATCAAAAGTAATAATGATTTACACAGATATCAACTTCCCTAGGTGACTCCAGCGCTAAGCTGGAGAACTTGTAACACTAAAAAATTGAAATACAGTGAGCACAGCGCAAATAATCAGTTTCGTAGTTTTTAGATTAGCAAAACACACACATACACATACACAAATAAACAAGAAGTCAGTGATTGTGATTGTTTTCTTATAGCAAAGCCACATCGGGCTATCTGCTGAGCCCACCGAGGGAAATCGAACCCCTAATTTTAGCATTTTATATTCGTAGACATACCGCTATACTAGCGGGGTGCAGAAGTTAATGATCCAATAGTTTGGTGACCACCAGTTTATGATGAATTTATCAACTGTTGTTTTAATTACGAAATGATTGGTCATTTCACACGGCTTTAAAAAGCCTAAAAAAAGAGTGGATGGGTAATTTGTAACTAGCTGTGTATTTGAATTTAGAAATACAGTTGGAAACAATTCTTGTATAATGAGTTGCACAATGCGTTGAAAAGCTGGGTCCTTCCGCCATATCGAATAAACCATTTCATATTTTTATTCACGACAATAAGCGTATGCTTATTGTTCATCTTATATCATGTGATTTAATAGATTTTAGTTTGGTAAGACAATAACAATAGTTAGCATAAGCGGGATCAGTGAAACTTTTAAAATAGTTTGTGTGGTTTAAATTTCGCACAATGATATTCGAGGATTATCTACGCTAACCGTCCTTAATTTAATAGTGCAAGACTAGAGAGAAGGCAGATAGTCATCACCCCCCCCCCGAGTCATCTCTTGAACTACTCTTTTACCAACGAATAGAGGAATTGACCGTTAAATTATAACAACTCCATGGCTTAAATGTTGAGTATGTTTGGTGGGACAAAGATCTGAACCTGCGACCCTCCCAGATTTAATCCTCAGTTCATCGACTTGTTTTTATACAGTTCGCTACTGATGATGTCTACATATTGAACCATTCTGTATTTGCCTGTTGCGTTACTCATTGTAAAAGGTGAGAATGTTCGAACCCGCGATGCTCAGATTACTTGTCGAGTACCTTAACCACCTGGCCATGTCGGGCCGTGTGTTTCCGGAGTAAATATTTTGCCCGTGTATCACAACGAGGCTCGTATAGTTAAGAATAGGAAATAAAAAAATAATATAAATAATAAAACACGCAAGTGGCTAAAAACGTGATTAAACCCGACATTAAAGGTAATTCATTCTCATCACTTTGTGAAAACCTTTGTGACAAAACTTCGTCAATATAAACTACTTTATAACCAAAGCGGGGCAAAAAAAATCATCTTTCGAAAATGCTCAGATTATAGAGTTTTTATCCATTTCTATCAAAACTTCTTAAATCTACGTGTTTTTCTGACATCATGAATTAAAATAATTTGTAATTCCTCTTTTTAGGTGTCTTGTTATCGCAAGAAGTATGTGAACAATTAGGAGGGAAGAAACCCAAATATTTGTCAGGCTACCCTACGAAAAATGACATCACAAAAAGGAAATACAATTCTACACATTTAATCTTGGAGAACCAATAAGACCTCGGTAACAAAATATTCCGAAAGAACTTTTAACAGAAAGAATACTGGGGGTCAAAAGTCAGGGTCTTCCAACACCCCATGAGCCCAACAACAAAAATCACCAATCTACTTACTACACATACAATTCGCACAGACAGTATAAACCCATACCCAAGGTGAAGACACATCAAAACAAATGGAGAACAAAGAAATAATAAACGAAAATAAAATGGTAATTTTACATTAATTACCAAAATAGCCATTAAACACGTAATCCCAGTACCATCACGGTTAGTACAAATGTTCGTATTACCACAAACAACACAGCATACAAATGTACAGTAAACAGAAGAAAACACATGTAAACCTGACATCATAAAGCGGAAATAGCACTAAAGGAAAAATAGTAATAGACACAAATTAACACCCATCAAATCAGCTTACCTACCCTAAAGCCCAGAATACCTTGTAACTATAGCACAGGATGGAAGGAGAGGTCTAATAGGAACCTAGAATAACCAAAATTAGGGTTTTGATCACCTGTCATGGGGCACGCGACGGTTATTAATAAGTATAGATATAGAATAATGTACACACTAATATATTAATAGATCTTCTTCAAATACAAACTTTACGCACATCATAAATAACAAACATAACAGTTTATTCAAAAACGGGGGTACCCGGTGGGACAGCGACAAGTCTTCTGATTTACAATGTTAAAATCAAAGGTTCTATTTCCCTCAGTGGAAATAACAGATAGCCTGATATGACAACTATAATAAAACAGAATCTCTTTCTCAACCTAAACTCAATTATTTTAAACCTAGCAATAGCGAAACCGTTTTTAATTCAATCGTCAATGATGGTTATAAAATGTCGTAAACACAAGCATTAGGTTGTTTTTTTTCCTTCTTCTAATACTTACCTTAATGTTCTAAACAAACAAGAAGACATGGAAGTTTTGTTGAGTAATGGTTGTAAATGTTATCCACAAACCGCAGATATTCTTCCCATGGGTCGGTACTTAAAGAATTCTGGGTCTTGAATAATTAATCCCTGTTCCTCTTTAGAATTCTTTTGTTGTGCAATTGTAAGTTAGCGATAGATGCCTAAACCCTCTAGGAAGCTTTGATCTGATTGCTCAACTCATGATATTTATTGTTCGTGTCGAAAATATGAAAAACAAGGGTTAGAATATCCAGAACTAAACTATTGTCCAGATCTTTTCATAGCTAACTTATTATATATAAAAAGAAAATAGTTTATTCATACATTAAAATAATAAAGTCGCTGTAATCTAGAAATTAGTATAAAAGCCTTTAGAAGTGAGAACAGACATTTGGAGCCTGACCAATCATAATCACCGTCGTTAGTGAAGACGTAGGAAACATGTGTGCAGCAGAAAAGGCGTGGTCCAAAGATCGTATTGGTTAACAAAGGAACATTGTGAGATGTCACGAAGACTGGTAACTGGTCCAATGTGAATCAATACACGAGGTGATTAATTTGTATTATTGGCAAGAAGCATTAGCAGTATTCTGTTTTCTTTCTTTCTTTGTTTTCAGTAACTACTTTTATAAAGGAACAACATAAACTAGTCGTAATTAGTTTTTTCTACGTAACCATCGAAATGAATTAATATCGTAATTCACACAGAAGCTGTTTTAATAGTGATCAAAAGTGGTCGAGTTTTAGTGAATCACACAGACGCTATATCAATAGTGGTCATTACCTGGTCCAAAGTGGTTGAGTTTTAGTAAATCACACAGAAGCTATATCAATAGTGGTCATTATCTGGTCCAAAGTGGTTGAGTTATAACAACGAAACTCTTGAAATTAAACTAAAAGCATACTTGTAAGGATCATCTTGGTGTTTTTTTCATTCGGTTAATTGATGTTTTTCACGAAGAAAACACAAAATCACAAGATGCATAGCTTGATAAAACCAAATTGCTATACCAATATGAGTTATATATTTTTTTTTGTACGTGGTACTATTCGTTTTTTGATTATTAAGAATCAAACACAATTAAATACTATTATTCATCATAATGACGATTCTGGTTGCTTATACGACTAAAATACATGGTTGTAAGAAAATACTCGAGTTCAAAGACATTCAAGACATAATAGATTACTCGAAAGTACGTTTTTTTACCAACAACTCGAATAAAAAAATTATGTGTTACACTACTTAGCGGATTTTAGCGTTATAAGTCTTCAAACTTACCACCGAGCCAATGGCAGCTTCACTATTTAATTGTTTGTTTATTGGGCTAGCTGCGTTTTTCCAACCATGGGTATCGAAATCCGGTTTCTGGGGTTATAAGCAATTAGTTTTGTAACTAAGCCAGTAGCGGCTTCACCACTTAATTGCTTGTTTATAATTAAGTACAAAGCTATACACACTGGGCTAGCTATGCTCTTCCCACCATGGGCATCGAAAATAATTTATTTAAAATACAAACCGTGGGAAAATTAACAGCAGACTTTATGTTCCTATTATTAGCACGCATTTTACACGTGTAAAAAATACTGAAAAATCATGTATCCCTGATTCCAGATAGATTTTTAAATTGTAGGTAATCTCCTCTGGAGAATGTACAAGAACTATAATGATTTAGTTTGTTTTGAATTTTGCGCAAAGCTACGACAGTACAATAAACCTCTCTTGACCTCTTCCATAACGCAGGAGAAACTGCGAATTGTCCCCAGATTATAATGTCTTTGTGTTAGAACGTAATGTGCTATGAGCATTATCCACGCAGTCGCTCTTACTTTTCCACAGAAGTAGCTTGTGAGATGCTTTTAAGAGTTTGGCAAAATGATAGACCTAGCTTCGATGCATGATGTTACAGAGCAGTGATTCTGTCCACTTCCAGCTTACAACCAGAATTGTTCCGGTAATTAGAGCTGGAAGTCTAACAAATTCTTCATCAGAAACAATCTTGTACCTCCTCTCTCTTCAGTGGAATAAAAATAGCTTACATCCTGTTGGGTTGATAAAAATATAAGCTTTCCACTTGAATAGTTACCTACGACAGTAAAATGGGGGTAAGGTCTTTGCACATTCTATCAGGTGACAAGACAGGCATGTGGCAGAACCAGCCTTGATTTGTTTTGAATTTCGCGCAAAGCTACACGAAGGCTATCTGCGCTAGCCATCCCTAATTTAGCAGTGTAAGACTAGAGAAAAGGTAGCTAGTCATCACCACCCATCGCCAACTCTTGGGCTGCTCTTTTACCAACGAATAGTAGGACTGACCGTCACATTATGATGCCCCCACGACTGAAAGGGCGAACATGTTTGGTGTGACGGGGATTCGAACCCGCGACCCTCGGATTACAAGTCGAGTGCCTTAACCACCTGGCCATGCTGGGTCAGAACCAGTCTTGCTCTTATCCAAAACGATGCACTTGTTCTAGACTTCTAGCAGTTGGACTGCATAACCCGACAATCTGTACATGGACCAGGTCCATGATAAATGAAATTTACAAAATATTAAAATGATCTGCGATCAATTGCAATAAAAACAATCCATGGAAGTGTGTGTACAAATTGTAAAGATAATGAATAGCTTCTGAAGTACCAGTACATTAATATATGAAGAACAACCATCTGTAGGGAAAAATATTTTAAA
Source organism: Tachypleus tridentatus (assembly GCF_004210375.1). Classification (NCBI taxonomy): domain Eukaryota; kingdom Metazoa; phylum Arthropoda; class Merostomata; order Xiphosura; family Limulidae; genus Tachypleus; species Tachypleus tridentatus. The sequence goes on along the minus strand of NC_134826.1, from coordinate 64,363,380 downwards.
GACACACACCAACAATTTCCTCTATATCTTTTCACAGACATAAACATATTAATAATATTATTAAAGCATTAAGTCTCATGCAGTTAGTTCGTTCGTTTTGGAATTTCGCACAAAGCTACTCGAGGGCTATCTGTGCTAGCCGTCCATAATTTAGCAGTGTAAGACTAGAGGGAAGGCAGCTAGTCATCACCACCCACCGCCAACTCTTGGGCTACTCTTTTCCCAACGAAAAGTGGGATTGTCCGTCACATTATAACGCCCCACGGCTGTGAGGGCGAGTATGTTTGGCGCGACTCGGGCGCGAACCCGCGACCCTCAGATTACGAAGCGCACGCTTTAACGCGCTAGGCCATGCCAGGCCCCCATGTCTGCTCCAAGTTTAAGTATTAATAGTGAAATGAATCAGAGAAATGCTATTTCTGGTAAATTTATGGTTCGCTGAAATAACTATTTTTCGTCACATATATTCAACGTGTTTACTGTACCATCTTCAGGAGTGCTATATCAGGCAAGAATAAGACTTATGCCCTTACAAAAAGTTACCAGATATAATTCGTATGTTAAATAATTTAACGCCATCTGTGGACAATATTTCCTTATTCAATATTTTATACTTATTTTTCTAATATTTGATTATTTCAGTAGATTCAGGTATAATAGCACCAATGGTATTTCCAGGTGGTGCTAAAACAAGTTTTTTTCACATTGAATTGTGTGTCTTGTCTCATTAGTATGATCTACTAATAAAATCGTTTCTGTTAATTCATCTTGTATTTTAAATTTCTTCAAGGATGAAAATATTAAGCTGGAGCCACTTGTTGAAAAAACTAAAAAAAAAAAAAGCAGGTTTGGTACTGTCCTGCTGTGTCTTCTCAAATAATGAAGCAAGTAAGTAAACAAATTAATACTGTTTCGCTATATAAATCGATAAAGAAAGTTAGCCAAATTCTGAGTGTGAATATCCCCAGCTGGTACAGCGGTAAGTCTGTGGATTTACAACGCTAAAATCAGGGGTTCGACTACCCTCGGTGGACTTATAAGACAGCCCGATGTTGCTCTTCTATAATAAAACACAATAATGATAAACTTAATTTAATGGAAAAATCAGGTAGATATGTGAATGTGAAAACGTTTATGTAGAACAAACTAAAAATACAACCAGAATTCAGATATAAACAAATCAGAATCCAAGCATCACCTATATCCACCTCTAATTTTGAACCAACAACCAATGGGAAAGTAACCAGTTAGCAGCCTGCAGATACAATGTCCAGTTTTATGTATACGAAAAGGAACTGTCACTTTTGTAACGTGTAAGCAGCTGAAAGTGAGAAACATGTTCAAGGGTATCACGTTTACTTTTGTTTCGAATTTCGCGCAAAGCTACACTGGGAATGTCTGTACTAGCCGTCCATAATTTACCTGTGAAAACCTAGAGGGAAAGCAGATAGTCATCACCACCCACCGACAACTCTCGGTCTGTTCTTTTAGCAACGAATAGTTGCATTGTTCGTCGCATTATCATGCCCAACAGCGGAAAGAGTGACCATGTTTGATATGTACTAGCAGATACAATGCCTTTGTCCAGTTTTATATATACAAAAAGGAACTGTCACTTTTGTAACGTGTAAGCAGCTGAAAGTGAAACATGTTCAAGGGTATCACGTTTACTTTTGTTTCGAATTTCGCGCAAAGCTACACTGGGAATGTCTGTACTAGCCGTCCATAATTTACCTGTGAAAACCTAGAGGGAAAGCAGATAGTCATCACCACCCACCGACAACTCTCGGTCTGTTCTTTTAGCAACGAATAGTTGCATTGTTCGTCGCATTATCATGCCCAACAGCGGAAAGAGTGACCATGTTTGATATGTACTAGCAGATACAATGCCTTTGTCCAGTTTTATGTATACAAAAAGGAACTGTCACTTTTGTAACGTGTAAGCAGCTGAAAGTGAGAAACATGTTCAAGGGTATCACGTTTACTTTTGTTTCGAATTTCGCGCAAAGCTACACTGGGAATGTCTGTACTAGCCGTCCATAATTTACCTGTGAAAACCTAGAGGGAAAGCAGATAGTCATCACCACCCACCGACAACTCTCGGTCTGTTCTTTTAGCAACGAATAGTTGCATTGTTCGTCGCATTATCATGCCCAACAGCGGAAAGAGTGACCATGTTTGATATGACGGGGATTCGAACTCGCAACCCTCTGATTGCAAATAAAGTGCCCTATCCATCTGGCCATTACATTTAGAACCATGATCCCAAGACTGATATGGTATCCATCAGATCACACCAGGACAAGCTAAATAAAATTATATATACACATGCACACGTACTAGGAGGAAGTTATTCAATGTTTATTGGCACAAAGCTACAAAGCTATCTGTGCCAGACAAAATGTGGTACAGTATAGGTTATAGGGCAATTAAGGTAAAAAGTAAAATATGTAAAATTAGGAACTGCCAGGAAGACTGAAGCAAGAAGTACACCCTTGCTGACAGTCACCTGAAGTTGGCCTTTCCAGTCCTGGGTTCAGTTCTAAAAAAAATAAAAAATAAAATGTGTAAAATTAAGACATGGAGGTGTTTCCTACTTTTCTAATATACAAAAAAAAATTAACAAATGTAATTAATTTCTACGTGCACTAAAACGAAACGTCGACCAGTTTATTCCCCTGGAGGTTGAAGACAGCTAGTTTTACTAGAATATTACAGTACGAAAGATCATATGATGTAGCTAATGTACGTAGGTAGCATTGAATGGCAAAATTCAACAGGCTTGTTCCTTTCCATACCATGATTCAACCACCACAACCATGTACGTTACGTTTTGTTATAAAATGGGTTATACACCTGTTATCATACTGTAAAGCAGATTCCCCGACAAAAAAAAAAAGAGAAAAAAAGCACTGCTCCACACGTTTTTAGTCCACGTTTACAGGCAAGTTGTTTTGGTTATTGCTGTAAGTAGAATGCATTCCATTGAATCATCTCTCCATACTGACACTGCAATTAGTTGCGGCTGCGATTATCTGATTAAGTCTTGAAGTAGGTAAATTACAGCTGCAGCGAGCCAGAATTGACAAATAGAAGCCACTTGGTTGTATTGTAGATTATTCCTGCGTTAACAAGACATCTGAGCAATTGTTTGTAGAAGTTATTAAACATTCTGTGAATGACACTTTGAAAAACTTGTTGTGAATTCGCAAAATTTTATTCTGCGATTGGCCTGTTTCTATTCGTGCGATATCTTCCAATTTGGAGCAATTTGTACTGTATGATATACTTCTGAGATAACAGTATTTTGAGAGTTTATAAATCAGGAAAGAAAATAAAATACGGTTTATTTAGGCTTAAAGACGACTGCATTGTAGCATTAAAGGCTTGTTTTTAGAAATAAACTATAATCATGGAGAAATCCTCGTGTATCTTAATTTTACTGTCATAATTAGATTATTGAAAATATCGCTCAACAATGATTATGGTCAAGTGCATCAGTCGCTCTCTTTCTCTTGCTGGAATTCATTCTTCATTAACTATGATTCCTAATACCTGATTTAATTACTTCAGTAGATTATCGTTTGACAGCATAATTTTCATCATGATGAATTGTGCTTATCTTGAAATGACTTTAATATCCATGTTATCAATATTTATGTAATATTGTATCATTATTAAAACAAAAAAACGTTCAACCACTATGGGCCTGGCATGGCCAAGCGCGTAAGGCGTGGGTAATCCGAGGGTCGCGGGTTCGCGCCCGCGTCGCGCTAAACATGCTCGCCCTCCCAGCCGTGGGGGTGTATAATGTGACGGTCAATCCCACTATTCGTTGGTAAAGAGTAGCCCAAGAGTTGGCGGTGGGTGGTGATGACTAGCTGCCTTCCCTCTAGTCTTACACTGCTAAATTAGGGACGGCTAGCACAGATAGCCCTCGAGTAGCTTTGAGCGAAATTCCAAAAAACAATTCAACCACAAACTTATGTTTAATCTTTATGGTTACAATATCATGTCCAATTATATTTTATACGTTTGTTTAAGCGACAAAGATGCACGATGGACTACCTGCAATGTTTCAATTTCAATGATCAAACATCGAATTTTAGCGTTATAAGCCCTCGTTTTTTCTTTTTTTGCTAGTTACCGCCTCGTAACCTGTCATGGCCTGGTGGTTAAGGCAATAGATTCGAAACCTATGAACCGTAAAACTTATCTCTATAAAAACGTTTATCCTTTTAGCTGTGAGGGCATTATAATGTTACGGTCAATTTCACTATTTGTTGTTGAAGATTAGCTCAAGAGCTGACAATTGTTCACCAGCTGTCGTCCCTCAAATACGCCCATTATGGACAGGTGGTGTAGATAAAACCCCGAACAACTTTGTGTGAAATTCAACAAACATTACACTGTTTTCAATTGTCCAACTTAGCAGGTGAAGGAACGTGACAGTTTACCTTAAGTACCACGTAATAAACTAATTTTGGTAATTACTGTCGTTTGTTGACAATGGAAGTTTGTTCAAAAGTCTTAGTGTTTGAGTTTTAAGATAAGTGTGTGTGTGTGTATAACTCATTATCTTTACAGCGTTAACACTAAACTGCACAAAACTATCATAAAATACGAAATTTAGTTCTGATACATGCTGTTCCACCGTGATTTTATATCGACTGTGGTCATCACGTGACGACTTGCTGATTAACATACAATATGTTTTTCACATAAAGAACGTACTCAGTTTTCTATAAAATGCCCCCGCTAGTACAGCGGTAAGTCTACAGATTTACAACACTAAAATCAGGGGTTCGCTTCCACTCGGTGGTCCGCAGATAGCCCGATGTGGCTTTGATAAAAGAAATATATATATATATATATATATACACTCTTCTACAAAAATATTCACAGTTCATAATTGGTTGCTCTTTTGATCATAGCATAAGGTATATATTCTCTTAACGAAAAAAAAAAAAATGAAACAACCCGAGGGAAGAGCAGACCAGCCAGAAACAACAACCGTAAGTTGATTAAGGGAACTAACTTTGCTATCTGAACGTTGATTTTACAAAATTTTCGTGTACGAGGTCTGTTCAAAAAATACGCGGACTGACGTCATAAAACAAAATGTACTTTATTTAGGAGTTACAGGTCTGGGACCCCTTCAAAGTACTCTCCTCCCCAACGCACACACTTATCCCAACGGTGTTTCCACTTGTTGAAACAGTCCTGGTACGCTTCTTTTGTAATGTCCTCCAGCTCCTTCGTCGCATTTGCCTTAATCTCGGGAATCGTCTCAAATCTTCCTCCTTTCAAGGGTCTTTTGGGGAACAAGAAAAAATCGCAATGAGCAAGGTCAGGTGAGTAGGGGGGGTGCGGAAGAACAGTGATCGAGTGTTTGGCCAAAAACTCACGAGTTCTGAGGGCTGAATTTCGCAGCAACGCGGTGCATCTACAATTTTTCGGTCAAAATCTCGTAACAAGATCCAACTGATATCCCACACTCTTCAGCAAGCTCCCTGATAGTCAGACGTCGATTTGCCCGCACCAGGGTGTTGATTTTGTCGACGTGTGAGTCGTCAGTTGACGTGGAAGGACGTCCAGGACGCTCATCATCTTCAATGGACTGTCGACCATCCTTAAAACGTTCATGCCACTTGAAACATGCCATACGCTTCAATGCAACATCACCGTAAGCCGTGTTAAGCATAGCAAAAGTTTCAGTCGCAGATTTTTCAAGTTTAACACAAAATTTCACAGCAAGTCGTTGCTCCTTCAGGTCATTCATTCTGAAATCCGCCAAACGAAAAAATCGCATTTCACTTAAAACCGCGTAGCTAATACACAAATGAAGATATCTGCAATCGGGAAATGGCGTCGTAATCAGCTGATCTGTGCGAACCTAGCGACACCAAGCGGATTCCCCTGGAACCAACTGGAGCTGCGCAATTCAAATAGTCCGCGTATTTTTTTTAACAGCCCTCGTATAAGATGTTGAAAGACCGCTTCACTATTTATATTATTTATGTTCTGTGGTTTATAACGTTTTATGTGTCACGTTTTGAAGAGGAGGCGACAATTCTTTAGGGACGTCCTGCTGAGCCAATGAAGAAACACTTGATAATGGTTTCTAATGTTTTCTCAATTCATTTCACGCACAGCTTCGCTTTCATTACTACGAATAAGATTTAACTCAAATCTCTACACAAGTCTGAACGATTTTACTTACACTGCCTGTGTTCGCATTTCCCAAACTGCAACGTAACGGGGGGGGGGGACGTTTGTTTCAAGTCGAGCACAAGACTACACAATGTACTCTTCTCACAACAGGTATAGAAACCCAGTTTTAAGCTGTGCAAATCCGTAGACATACCACTGTGCCATGGGGGGGTGGATAAATAACAATGTTTACTGGTGAAATGAGGCACAACAAGGTTTGGTTTGTTTAGAATTTCGCAAAAAGTTGCACGAGGGCTATCTGCGCTAGCCGTCCCTAATTTAGCAGTGTAAGACTAGAAGAAAGGCAGCTAGTCATCACCACACACCGCCAACTCTTAGGCTACTCTTTCATCAACGAATACTGGAATTGACCGTCACATTATAACATTCCCACGAATGAAAGGACGCGCAGGTTTGGTGTGACGGGGATAGAAACCCGCGACCTTCGGATTACGAGACGAACGCCTTAACCATCAGGCACAACAAGGATTAGCTACTCTCCACCCGTCCAATTTGGCAGACGAGGATGCGCAGTAGTTTAGATGACGATTGATATAGCGAAATAATTTTGGTCATTACAGTGGAATACCACAGCTACAATACATTCTAAAAGTTGGTTTTGTATACTTGGCTACGTTCTTCAAAAATTACTTTTTTCATATGGTGCACACACACCGAGTTCAGTGACCTTGATTACAGGTCATCAGTTTGTTTGCTGCAGAATTTCACGCGAAGTTGAATAAGGACTGTCTGCTAGCAGCTGTCCCTAATTTTAAACTGATCAACTAGAAGGAAAGCAACTAGTCAGCAGCACCAAAGGCCAACTTCTGGGCTATCATTATCTGATCAAATAACAAAATAGTGCATCCACAGCTCCAAAGCGATTGCTTTTTATTAACACTGTGGTCAGTGCGTCTAAACGTCGAGATGACGACTTTCGCGAAAGTGCTAGGACGGTGTGTAAATTATCTTGCAGTACTTCCAGTCAGTTTGTTTGGTTTGTTTTGATTTTCGCGCAATTGAAAGATTTCGGGCAAATAAAACTAAGTTTGTATATTATTGAAAACACTATTCAAACAAGTCGAGTGAACAAATCAAGCACTATAATTTCGTTCAAAAAGCTTTCATGAAAAATCAGTATTGGTCCTCACCTGAAACTAGAGGACTTCAACACGCATAAAAGTATGAAAATTTCTAAACGTTGAAATTAAATAAATAAAAGTAAAACAGGTATTTTTGCTTTCTATTAATACAATGATTACTGATCACACCACCCAACGTTGCACTCGAGGTTTATAAAAAACGAATTATTTTATATTGTTAATATAGTTAGAAAGGCGAACCGCTCTTCGCCCTCTGGTGGTAACAAACTTGGCCAATGATAAGTAATGGGCCAGTATGTTTTTTATTACCTTGAAGTGATTGATGGCCGTTTTTCCTGCACTGAGTAGCAATTATTTTTATTATATTTTATTTGCAACATCTTACTTTCCCTGCTTTCTCGTGTTCAGTAAAACTATTTATACAAGACTATGTCTGTCTCTGAGTGGCTTGCATCTATAATGGGAATTACAATATACTAATCATTTGTGTATGTTTCTTATATAACACCTAGTCTTTTAAAACTGCAAATAAAAAGAGAATTAATGCCATCTTATATTACAAAGTAATAACAAGTATTGAACGAAATAGGCCATGGCGGCGTTATAATGTGACGGTTTATCCCAATTTCCGTTGGTAAAAGAGTAACCTAAGAGATGGCGGTGGGTGGTGATGACTAGCTGCCTTCCCTCTAGTCTTACACTGCTAAATTAGGGACGGCTAGCACAGATAGCCCTCGAGTAGCTTTGTGCGAAATTTCCAAAACAAACAAACAAACAATCCATCGATGTTTAAAGTTTATTTTCCTATCCACCAGCGCCGTCATCAAACATGATTGCCCTATTAACCGTGGGGCGTTATGATGTGATGTCAATCTCATTATTCGTTAGTAAAAGAGTAGCCCAAAAATTAGCGGTGGAAGGTGTTGACTAGCTGCCTTCTCTCTAGCCTATAACTGATAAATTAGAGGTGGTTAGCGCTATTATCCTCGTGTAGCTTTGCGTGAAATTCAAATACAAACACATAAATTTAACTACCAGTATCAATGACGTCACAAATGGATATTTCAGTTTAAGAACTACAGGTAGGATTTCGAAATGTGACAAAATTCAATCACATATATATAATCGCCTGTTTATTCATATTGAGCACTTTCTTTCTAGCAGAGAGAAAAATTACATAGTTTTTGCTGTCCACTGTTTACAGAATTTTTAATAGTCTTCGGTTTTCAAAGCAAACTTCACACACTGTTTTAAATGTTAAAACTCTTGTTTTGCACCCTGCCTTATAATACTGAACCCCGAGTTCACACCTAGCGTTACATGATAATCTCCTTATTTCACACCCCGGTATATACGCTGAACATCTTGTTTTACACTATCAAAACACCAATTTCGCATTTAGCTTTACACGCTGGACTCTCAGTTTCACAATAAGCGTTACAACGCAAAGTCTCAGCACTTAATCAGACTGTACTACGTACGACACTACAATATGATATGGCTTGAAAATACAAACACAATTATGACTCTGCGGTACTTTGCTCAAATAATAATCCTTGTTGAAAAAGCATGTCCTTGCTAGCCATTGTAATCGATATGCAGATATGTTGTTTGTACATGCACGCGCGCATGTGCGCGGAGTTCGGGTCGTTCGTTTTATTTTAAGAATTAGTAATAATTCATAACGTAGAACATGCAAGTTACTATTTATCGCTCTCGAGAGATAAGGCTTAGCTATGCCTCTACGGACGAAGGATATATTGTCTTTATCTATCACTTTTCATTTCTCTTCTATGGCATCTTTTAAGTTCGTGTATGGCACTAGATGTAAGCGCAGATAGTCCTCGATAGCTTTGCACGAAATTAAGAAAACAAACAAACACTAGATATAAAGTTGACAGTTTTATGTTTGTTTGAAGTTAAGTCACACAAGGAGTTATCTATGCTCTGCCCACTACGGGTATATCGAAACCACTTTTACCAATGGGGACAACACTTTTACGAAAGAACTCACACGGAACTGATTTTTTTGTTTGTTCGTCTTTGAATCTCGCGCGAAGTTACACAAGAGCTATCTGCACTAGTCGTCCCTAACTGAACAGTGAAAAACTAGAGGTAAGGCAATTAATTATCACCACCCACCGCCAACTCTTGGGTTACTCTTTTATCAACGAATAGTGGGATAATAAACTATCACATTATTATGCCCCCACGACTGAAAGGACGAGCATGTTTGGTGAGGCGAGGATCCGAACTCGCGACCCTTAGATTGGGAATGAAGCGCTCTAACCGACACAGAACGGAATTATCTTAGATGTTGAACCATATCTTAATGCACGTGCAAAACAAACATTTCAAATAATTCTAAAGAACAGACGAATTAGGTAAAATAGTTTATTAGCATAAGCTGCCTCTTTCTTAGAACATTCTTCATTCTGTCTGAGCTTCCTTTATGAATTTGTAGCTACGGAATACCCTTTTATGTCAAGTAATTTTGAGTATTCGCAACAATTCTCACAAAAAAAATTGTCTTCCATATCTGGAAACCCTGGTCTAGACACCTTAGGTTCCATAATGCTATTCGTAGGGGAATGTGATGCAGTATGGAAGACGCAATAACGACTTAGGAAGATAAGTTTTACTTATCCCTCGCAGAAGGAGTGTATTTATGTAGAATTGGTTGCGTATTTCAGATTCTGTCAGAGTTAATCATACTGACAACCACTGGCTCTATAGATTTCTGAAGACCAGTCGCGACGTGAGAGTCCAATCGGTAATTTTAGAACCCATGAGAAACACACCACTAGTATGTAAATTGTAAACGGTTAACAGGACGCATGATGCGTCATTTATGTACAGTACTTGTTTGGGGAAGTGCATTTCGACATAATTTTTTATTGTCAATTATTTATTCGTCGCTATGGCAAGAAATGATTGTGTAAATGGCACATACATATTGTTATATTTGTGGCCAGTTTGTTGTAAATTTATTTCCCTTTCCGATTTGTAAAACATTCTTACATGAATATTATTTTTGAAACATGAAATAAGAATTCTGTAATCCTATCGATTTCGAAAGGTGGACCTCGGGTAATAGGTTTTTTATTTCTATCAAGACTTCTTGAATCAATATGTTTTTCTAACATGAATTTTCGAAATATGCATGGCTGAATTATGGAACATCCGTTATTAAAATCTAAACTATTTTTACGAAGTTTAAATTCGCAGGCTTATGTTATTAAATGTGACAGCATGTCACATGTTATCAGCGGTAAGTAAAGGACTAAACATATATAAGGCTTTTCCTGTCAACAATATAACAATAATAAACCTAATTGGTTAAACAAAAGAACAATTCATACATCTGTCGTAGTAAACGGTCGTACAACAATAGTTATAAACAATATGAACAACAGATATGGCTGGACGGAATGTTTCCAACATTAACACATCTCTTGGCCTGGCATGGCCAAGCGCGTAAGGCGTGCGACTCGTAATCCGAGGGTCGCGGGTTCGAATTCCCGTCACACCAAACATGCTCGCCCTTTCAGCCATGGGGGCGTTATAATGTGACGGTTTATCCCAATTTCCGTTGGTAAAAGAGTAACCTAAGAGATGGCGGTGGGTGGTGATGACTAGCTGCCTTCCCTCTAGTCTTACACTGCTAAATTAGGGACGGCTAGCACAGATAGCCCTCGAGTAGCTTTGTGCGAAATTCCAAAACAAACGAACAAACAAACAAACATTAACACATCTCGTTATAAAAACAAATGAAAATTCACATCCTCCAAATATTAGAATGAATAAAAATGTGCAATAAATACATATAAAAGGTGTAAATTTACCCATTTTTATCAGGTGTATATCTCTTGATTTAACTTTTTTTTCTTCTTCTTCCGAGATCTGAACTAAAGTTAAGTGTGTGTGTGTGTGTGTTTTGTATAGCAAAGCCACAAAGGGCTATCTGCTCAGCCCACCGAGGGTAATCGAACCCCTGATTTTAGCGTTGTAAATTTGGAGACATACCGCTGTACTAGCGGGGGGGGGGGCGCTAAAGTTAAGAACGTAGGGATCTTTTATTACGGAGAACATGTATTAATAGTTTGGTTTGAATTTCACGCAAGGCTACACGAGGGCTATCTGCGCTATCCGTCCCTAATTTAGCAGTGTATGACTAGAGGTAAGTCAGCTAGTCATCACCAGTCACCGCCATCTCTTAGGTTACTCTTTTACCAACGGAAATTGGGATAAACCGTCACATTATAACGCCCCTATGGCTGAAAGGGCGAGCATGTTTGGTGTGACGGGAATTCGAACCCGCAACCCTCGGATTACGAGTCGAGTGATTTAACCACCTGGCCATGCCGAGCCCATCTATTAATAACAACTAGTTGATAGGATCGTATACGGAATAGGGCAAAAGTGGCTATACATTTGCTTAATCCAGAACAAACTTGAATTTAGATATTACTTTGAAACAGATAAACTGATTTCAATTGTCGTTGCAATATTTTCTTTGGTGCCAACTTTTAACATAAATAGCCTTATTATAACTCATTTTTTCTAGGTACCAATAAACTTTAACGGAATTATTCCTTTCATAATTCATTAAATGAATAAATTAATAATAAGGAAAAATGTTCCTTATTGTACAGTTGGAAATATTAAGCAAATAAAAATCTGTTTTTTTTCACACTACTAGCTTATTTCATAGACAGCAGTTTTAAATGTCATAGAACCCAAACCTTCTAACACGTACAACAGTTAAAGTTACGTCAGATATCACCAGATTGTTCAAAACGAAGGTATAAATACATAATAAGTAAATAAATGTCTAACCGTATCTTTTGAGTGGGGAAAACTGGGACGAAGGGTAGCAATATTTTTTGATTAATGACGTGGGGGGGAGCTGATTACCTTGTGTCAATTTCACGGGGAGGGGGACACGGGTATACAATGAAAATATTTCTCCCTGTGTTTACCAGTGTCGTGCTTGTTAATGACGTCATATATATCCAGCTGAATTTTAAGTGTACATAAACGCTACAACATTCCAAGTATCGTAAACTTTACAGAACTTTGGGTAAAATGTTCAGTTTTATACAACTATATATATATATAAATATACACACAAAACACACGCTATCTTAGATCTGCTGGTTTTCACATTAAGATAAAACACTACGGGGTATTAAAGTTTCACGATTTTCTTATCTTTTCCTTAATGTGCTAGCCATGAATCCGGAAGTGGCCGTCTAGCCCCAGCACCCAGTTCGTTATGTAAAAGATTTGCTTAAAGATCAAAAGCGATGTTTTCTAATTACTACCTAGGAACTCAGCTGTTAAGCTATTGTTTTACGTGACAAAAATTGATGACTTCTGCTACGAGTACATCGAGATGTATTTGATTAATGAAGCGTGACGGTGTTAAATCATTGACTTCTTCCCGCCACCTAGCGTGTTTTATAAAACTTTTCGTTAGTAGATATTTAATACAATCTTTAAACTGCAGACTGATCATATAGTTCTCGATCATTAGGCAGTGTAAAAAAAATTAGATTGTATTACGCTAATTAAACTAGGATGATTGAAAAAAATTCCCGAAGTAATGAGTTAATTAATTAAACATTTGTACGGGCTATATTCGATTGAGATAAATTAATACTAACTTGCTCACGTTTTTTTCTTTTTATTAGTTAGCATTAAACTTCACCATGCTTAATACTGCCAATAAATAAACTTTTAAAGCTATTCCGTTTTTGAAAACTTTAGGCTTTTAGTGTTGTTGTACAAAGCGTTTCTTAAAGTATATTCATACCCGCCTTTTGTGTACTTCTGTCGAAATAGTGTGCGCACATACACATTAAGGGAGATGCGTTTTTTTCGGAACAGAAAAAAATTAGCATCATTATTACGGATAATTTCCGAAGCAAGAATCACAAATTCTCGCTTTAAATTTCTGTTTTAATAAAAAAGTAACAAAGTGCTTTGCTTACTATATATCTAAAGCGTAGCGCATAAACAAAAAGTAAAAGCATTTATATGAAATTGTTTATAAAACATTGCGTCCATTAATTTGAACATCTCAGGTCACGACTCACAGAAATACTCCAAAACTTGTACTTTTTCACAAGCAAAACATAGTTCCAATGGTCAACATTTCAATCTCTTCTATTGTTCATCAGTTAAACCTAATTTATATTGTACTTTCTTGTTCATTGGTTTGAATTTGAATTTCGCGCAAAGCTACCCGAGGGGTATTTGCGCTAGCCGTTTCTAATTTATTTGGGTAAGGTTAGAGAGAAGGCAGATAGTCATTACTAACCACCGCCAACTCTTGGGTTACCCTTTTACCAACGAAAAGTGGGATTAACCGTTATTTTATAACGCCCCCACGGGTGAAAGGGCGAGCATGTTTGATGTGACAGGGATTTGATCCCGCGACCCACGGATTACGAGTTGAGTGCCTTAACCACTCGGCCATGCCGTGGCCCTGGACAGTATGATAACACGTTTTTTATATTTTATTCTCTTAAGTTCATACTTTTTTTAAATCAAATATATTTATATTTTCTTCATTTTCAATGAAAGCAACGTTATTGTATTCGATTGTTCTAATATTTATAGACGCTCCGTGTTATTAATAATTATAGAAACATAATCTTGAATTATATCTGAACCAATAGTTCGTTTTGTTTTAATACACGTCTTTTCTAAAGCGCACATTTTTAGTGCTATTCCATTTGCGGTCGTTTCCCAGATCTTAAATGAATTCATTTGCTCACACAAAGCTACCGCAGTCGGACGATTTTCAATTATGACTTTATCGCGTTCTTGGCACGTGGTGGACAATAGCAAACAATGTGGTCGCGTTAGATATGGCGGGAGAAAGACCATGCCGGTATCCCCGTTTGCTATTTCATTTCTCGAGGCTATTTTGGCAAGCGTCAGCGATCCACAACGAGTCTTACTCTTGGGATGAATTTTAATAAGGTTGTTCAAATATCACCACTTAAAGCCATTATCGCCTCTGCGCTGTTCAGATGGAGGAAACGTTCACTCGGATAAAACTCGAACGAGAGAGGATATTTATTGTGCTTCCGTCACTAATGTCTGTCGGGTCTGCAAACAATCGCTTTGCTTTAATTTTCTGTGAATTGGTCGATGCCGATTGGATGACATATATCTCAAAGTCTAAAAGCTCGTGATGAAAGACCACAAATTCTTTGTTGCAAACAGGAAAGAAAAACCTACTTGAAAACAAACAAAAAACACGCTTACTTAGGCCTCGGCATTGTTTATCTTTATAACACCCCTTAGGCCTAGCTGCCGCAGCCATTCCTGAAAATGAACTTCTGACAGGTCCTCTATCGGAAGTGTATTTTGAACGCATCGATCTACTTGCAATGTGGTGTGATTGGTTAGACCAGGCGTGATATAAATATTAGTTCCGGAAACACAATACTATTCCCGAAGCCGCGTTCTTGTTTCTACAGTGGCGACTATGGCCGTGCAATATTAAACTTGCCTTTCGCTTGTTTACCTTCACGTGGTAGAAAAAAGACATTGTGACGTCATGTTCTGGTGAACGTCACGGTTTGTTTGAACTAACAAACTCTGGCAAGAGTAGATGATTATGTTTGAACTTCAGCGTTACCAGAATAAAATAAAGGTTACACTGTTGTAACAACCGAATATAACTGACCAGCAGCACAAGAAAAAATACAGAATGGTCAACCGCTTCGTGTTTCAACAGCTCGGACAGTTCTCTCGATAAACTTTGCCATTACAAATAAAGACTTTCCAACTCAAACTTTTCTTTAGAAAGAAAAGTCTAATGCATACAAAAACTAAACTACAAAATAAAAGAGTTGGAGTTATTAAACCAAGAGAACTTGGAAAAGTGACACGAAAGTATAATTCGTTAACTCGCTAGCCACGTACAACTGGTTCGTGGAGAGAATGCTGCTCGCGAGGCAATATTTTTGCCTGTACGTTTTCCAATCTTCGAATTGCTTTCCTCAGATTAAAGCAAAGCTTTGTTTGTTTGTTTGTTTGTTTGTTTGTTTTGAATTTCGCACAAAGCTACATAGGGCTATCTGCGCTAGCCGTCCCTAATTTAGCAGTGTAGGACTAGAAGCAGCTAGTCATCACCACCCACCGCCAACTCTTGGACTACTCTTTTACCAACGAATAGTGGGGTTGATCGTCATATTGGAACGCCCCTTACAGCTGAAAGGGTGAGCATGTTTGGTGTGACGGGGATTCGAATCCGCGACCCTCGGATTACGAGTCGAGTACCTTAACCACCTGGCCATGCTGGGTCTAAAGCAAAGCCTGTGTTTCACTCCACTTGACTAACTTGTTTTGGAGCCTTCCTTAGCCATTCTGCTACACAAATTAGTATAACAATTGGAAAGAGATGCTTTTGAAGGCCTAGTTCCTGGCCTGGCATGGCCGAGGGCGTTAAGGCATGCGCTCGTAATCTGAGGGTCGCGGGTTCGCCTCCGAGTCGTGCTAAACATTCTCGCCCTCCCAGCCGTGGGGGCGTTATAATGTTACGGTCAATCCCACTTTTCGTTGGTAAAAGAGTAGCCCAAGAGTTGGCGGTGGGTGGTGATGACTAGCTGCCTTCCCTCTAGTCTTACACTACTAAATTAGGGACGGCTAGCACAGATAGTCCTCGAGTAGCTTTGTGCGAATTTCAAAACAAACAAACAAACAAAGCCTAGTTCCTATCATCATTCGTAGCTTCTAATTCGCCCAGGAAAAAAAAGTTTTTATAATTTAACTAAAAAATATACTAATTCGTTGACACAACTCGTTATCATTCTGAGTTTATAATTAGTTCAAAAAACAAAAGTTTGTTTATAATCTGTCTCTCAAACAAACAAACAATATTTTGTTTGGTTAGTATCCACGAATAATGGGGCAATGGCTGACATGCCCGACTTTGAGCCTCAGTTTTAATGGTTCGTGTCCCTTTGCCGTAAAAACGTTCTCAACATTTTAGGGCCGCGTATGTGCCACATGGGGGACCGTCAGACAAAAATTGGCAGTGGAAATGTTGATTGACTATTGTAGTTTACCAGCTGAAAATCTGGGGCGACTAAGACTGAAAATTTAAAAAAACAAAACAAAAAACACTATGATACAATGTTAAAAGTAAAAACGTCGTTTTGATTTTTACTTTGGAAACAGAAGTGTACTTTAACAGATCTAGAGTAGGGATTGTTCCCATGTTTGACAAACCAGGACTCGTGCTGTTCACCGCTTCTTTAGGTGTGTTTGATAGTCGCTTACAGACGATACATGTTTGGCTTATGTTTCGTATTACTAAGTCAATATTATGTTTACAATTAACTTTGCTACAATACAGTACAATACAGTACCTGATCATTTTCACCGACTTTCTTTAATTATGTGCTTGAGATCTGCTAATATAACACGATGTAAGACATCTAGCCAATAAAATAGCCTTTATAACCCTTACACTTCAAGAAACATCAGATCTTTACTCAACTTGATTTTAAAAAATAGAATCTTATAGTTCTTATGCATGCATATACGTAGCACACCGTTAGAATATTGTTAACACGAGGCATTAACCTGTTCAGTGCCGTAGACGAGATAACTCGTCCAAACTGATCGGTAACACAGTGCCATGGATGAGTTAATTCGTT
Source organism: Tachypleus tridentatus (assembly GCF_004210375.1). Classification (NCBI taxonomy): domain Eukaryota; kingdom Metazoa; phylum Arthropoda; class Merostomata; order Xiphosura; family Limulidae; genus Tachypleus; species Tachypleus tridentatus. Next base: position 64,346,381 of record NC_134826.1, on the reverse strand, counting down.
CTTAATAATATCTGTCTTCAGCACTGGATGTCAGCACCATACATGTATTTGACCTACTTACAAATTGTTTCACTTTCGATCCAAAATGGCGTCACGAAAAACATTACAAAATGAATAAGCATTAGAGTTGTATTGTAGCAGCTGAAATACTTGGCAGTGAACAGGTTAAAACACACATCATTACCCACTCTGAGTTCTTTTAAGAAAAAAGTACAAGTTATATTTTATTTTGCCTTCAGAATTATCACCTGACATAAAAAACATCCATTACAAAATTAGGGCAATCTAAACTTTACTAATAATTTAAATTTTTAGAAGAAAATTAGAGGAATTTTATTGCCTCGTTCAGGAAACTTAAGAGTCGACTTAACCTTTCCCATGTGGTATCATTATTATAGTCAGAAATGTAAGATTGTTTATGTATAACCAAATCAAAGGATGTCACTTTGCAGTTTTATTTACGAATAGTCTACAAATACACATCACAAGGCAAGAACAGGAAAAGCGAGTAGAAACAGAAGACGGAAAAAAATTGTTAAACACGCGGGAAAACGCTTGATTCGATGTGCTTTGAATTTCGCGCAGTACTAGACGAGAATTATCTGGGCTAACAGTCCCTAATTTAGCAGTGATCGACTTGAAAGAAGGCAACTGGTTAAAATCACCCACTACCAATTCTTGAGCTATTGTTTTACTAACGAATAGTGGGATTGATAATCACATAATAACGCCCCTATGACTGAAAAAGAAGGAATGTTCTATGACGAGGATTTGAACCCGCGATTCTCAGACTGATAGGAAGACTCCAACCTCTTATGATCTGGTAAAATGGGTACTCTCTGAGAGCAATTAATATTTCCGAAGGACACGGGTTTGCTTCATATATTTGCGCAATGTTCTTAATTTGAGCATTCAGATTTACATTCCATCACGTTAACCACAAGACACATCCGGCTACAAAGGGAAAAGGTAATGCAGGCTTCCCTATTTGAAATAATATGGGAATATAGCCAAATTGTAGCCTAAGTATTTAATATACAGCATTGTGGTTCTGATGTCTTAACCGACGTACTGCTGCCTCTAACATCCATATTAATCAGCTATAAAAGGCAAACTTTACTGTTTGACTCGTACTCTAGAGGTCGTACATACGAATCCCCGTCACCGAAACATGTTCGCCTTTTCAGTTATGGAGGCGTTACAGTGTGACGGTCAATCCCGTTATTCGTTGCGAAAGAAAGAGTCGCCCAAGAGTTGGCGGTAGGTGGTGATGTCTAGTTGCCTTCCCTTTCGTCTGTCAATGCTGAATTATGGCAGGCTAACGTACATAATCCTCGTATAGCTTCGCGCAAAATTAAAACCAAACCACTCTAATGTTATGTGCAGGTGATGTTTTTTGTTGTTTCTTTACAGTTAAAACATTTTAATAATTTAAATAAAATAAAGTATAGTAGGAAACACACCCTCATAAAAGCGCTAACATACTTAATTAAATCAACAATCTTAAAAGTGTACAAGACAAAATGTCATACGATATCCACACTTGCAAGCAAAACGTTGTTATGTTAAGATGAATAAGTTGCATATATATAAAAAAATTATAATAATGAACTGAAAAACAAATATTCTATACTGGCAATTATGCATTACAGTTTGTTTGTAGTTGAGCACAAAGCTACACGAAAGGCTATTTGTACTCTGCTCATCACGGGTATCGAAACGCGGTTTCTAGTGTTATAAGTCCGCAAACGTACCGCTGTACCACTGAAGGCATGCATTATGAACTGAACATAGAAAAACTGTTAGGGATAACTTTGGTCTCATCACAATGATTACGCTGTGTATATTATACTTATCTACCGTTTCTTTCTTTTTGCAGTTGCTAGCTAGTAGACACGAATGATGGTAAACTTGTAGAGACTCTTATCTGACGATTTAATCACGAATGATGGTAAACTTGTAGAGACTCTTATATGAAGATTTAATCACGAATGATGGTAAATTTGTAGAGACTCTTATCTGAAGATTTAATCACGAATGATGGTAAACTTGTAGAGACTCTTATATGAAGATTTAATCACGAATGATGGTAAACTTGTAGAGACTTTTCTGGAGATTTAATCACGTATGATGGTAAACTTGTAGAGATTCTTATCTGACGATTTAATCACGAATGATGGTAAATTTGTAGAGACTCTTATCTGAGGATTTAATCACGAATGATGTTAAACTTGTAGAGACTTTTCTAGAGATCTAATCACGTATGATGGTAAACTTGTGGAGACTTTTCTGGAGATTTAATCACGTATGATGGTAAACTTGTAGAGACTCTTATCTGACGATTTAATCACGAATGATGGTAAATTTGTAGAGACTCTTATCTGAAGATTTAATCACGAATGATGTTAAACTTGTAGAGACTTTTCTGGAGATTTTATCACGTATGATGGTAAACTTGTAGAGACTTTTCTGGAGATTTAATCACGTATGATGGTAAACTTGTAGAGACTCTTATCTGAAGATTTAATCATGTCAGATGGTAAACTTGTTGAGGCTCTTTTCTGAATATTTAATCAAGTACGATGGTAAACTTGTATAGACTCTTTTCTGAAGATTTAATCACATGTAATTTTTTTCAATCTTTGTTTTGTTTAATTTCGATTTAGCTCTCAACATAATACTTTTGCGCACAACATTCAGTAATTTGTTGTAATGGATAAATTGTGTTTAAATAGATATAGTCCCCGAGAGTACATTTCTGTTTAGTAGGATAGTCAAGCAGTGAAAACTGATATACAGAGATCGAAAAGTTACACGTAATATTCGAAAGCTATGGTCATTGGACGATACATACAAAATACTTCCTTGAAGGACACTTATCCTGCACTAAGAGTGCGCTTCTTAACACACGTTGGAAACTGTTTTGATTCGTCATGTATAAAAACAGCTCAAACTATTAAAGATTTCAAACTGATTACCATAATATAAAAATGTAATAAATTAATATGTTGTTTTTGTGCATTTTAAACTTTGAGCATGTTTTTAATTAAAATTTAATAACTTAGCATAAAAATTCACACAAGTGACATTAACGTGTATAGATTTTAGTTGGTTTTTTTGGAAGGAGGTATTCTTAGTCAAGATTGTAATCTCAAATATACTTATGGCTGAATTTGTTTATTTGAAGTTAAGCGCAAAACATTGCAACGGATTATCTGTCATCTGCCCATCACGGATATCAAAACCCGGTTTCTAGCGTGGTAAGTGTGCAGACATTCCGCTGTGTCATTGGGGTGAGGGCTATATGGTTCAATTGTACGTGTAGCAATTATCCATACACGAAATTTTCCTGGTTTAGCTTTAAAGTTGGCCCGACATGGAAAAGCGTGTTAAGGCGTGCGACGCGTAATCTGAGGGTCACAGGTTCGCATCCCCGTCACGCCAAACATGCTCTCCCTTTCAGCCGTGGGGGCGTTATATAGTGACGGTCAATCTCACTATTCGTTGGTAAAAGAGTAGCCCAAGAGTTGGCGGTGGGTGGTGATGACTAGCTGCCTTCCCTCTAGTCTTACACTGCTAAATTAGGGACGGCTAGCACAGATAGCCCTCAAGTAGCTTTGTGCGAAATTAAAAAAACAAACAAACACCTTTAGAGTTCATGTATTCTCGGAAAGTATCAATTTAACCACAACAATAACAAACAACCCAGTTACTAGAGAGAGACAAAAAGCGATCACCCACGTTCAAGTTAACAGAGATTCATTTAAAACTGTACCTGCTTTGCTGGGAGAAGAAACAAAGGTAGGATAAACTGAAACATAATCAATGAGAGCACATTCGTTCGAGTTTTACATCGTCATCTCGATGGTTTATCGTGGTGAAGAGGCAGTGAACAACACATTCCGCAGTCTATGCTGGCTCTTAGTTACCGATAAAGGCCTCGTCTGTAAGAGAAGTTGTCTCCCAGTGGGACAGCGGTAAGTTTACAGACTTCCAGCTCTAAACTTCTGGGTTAGATTCCCCGCAGTGGTAACAACGGACGTGGTTCTAAAACAGAGAAGTTATCAAAATCTAACGGAAATTTAAACTCGTTAAAAAACAGGAGAGAACATGCTCTAAGGATGAAGATTCTTTGAATAAAATTCATTCTCATACAATACTTAAAATTCACTTCTGGATATATGGTACTTGGTTGTCACTATTCGTGTTTGCACAAACAAATATATAGCTATCAATTCAAGAAACGTATGTTTGCCTTATTCAAAACATTGTGTACAAACACAATACGCCTATAAACATTTAGAAAACAGAACGTACTTGTAAACATTTATAAAAATACTTCTGCAAACAAACGTAAGTGAAAACATATCTATGAAACACAATATGTGTAACACATCTTTATAAAACACAACGTGCGTATATCGAAACCATATTTTGAGAGTCATAAACCCTCAAACTTGCCGCTGAGCTACTTGGGGCAATTTTATAACACTCCGATTACATAAACTTCTTTCTAAAACTCACGTGCATATAAAGTTCTTTACGATAACACCACGTGTGTATAAATATTTTACTAAACACCACATGCAGATAACAGACATCTCTATGGAAAGAAATATCATGGAATTACTCATGATTTCTGTACATAAAAAATTGTATATCAAATCGTCACTTCACCCCCCTGGGCTGTTTCTACATAGCTTAAAAAAGCCCTGGCCCTCTTGATGTAATTCATCTGGAGTATAAGCATTTGCTGTGTTGTTGCTTTTTTTTTTACTCTGGTCAATTGACCTTCGTAGGTTTATAGAAAGTAAGTGTTCGATTCAGTTAATTTCAGACGTTTTGGAGATAATCTTAAATTCTGATGCGACAATACCGTGAAAAAATAGTGTATTCACGCCTTTTGAAATCTAAGTATCTAAATAACTAAGAACGACACTTTTATGTAGCTGCAACGGGTATTCACGACCTGCAATCTCTTCGGAACGAATCTATTGTGTCTAACACGTTATAGCTTATGGTCACGCAGGGACCCAAATACGCACGTTATTTACTTTTTAAAACGGGGGTAATTCATAACCGGTAGACAAGTCTCATTAAGTCATTTAAGCTGTGAAAAGTTTGTACGTTCAATGAGTTTTTGTTGTTGTTTTCAGGAGGGGTGGTAGTAGTGGTTGGAAAGGTAGTAAGATATGTTTGAATTAAACAAATGACCAGAGGAGTGTTTTGACTTAGTCGTTTTGTAGTAAAAATATCATTTCTCAGCAGCTGAAGTAGCGCTCTCACTATGACAGAGAAGGGCATTTCACAAAATCAGGCAGCAGAAAGAACATTGGTTTTTGTCTTTTTTTAATTTTCGCGCAAAGCTACATAAGGGTTATCTGCGTTAGCCACCCCTAATTTTGCAATGTAAGACTAGAGGAAAGGCAACTAGTCATCACCACCCACCGCAAACTCTTGGGCTACTCTTTTACCAACGAATAGTGGGATTGACCTTTACATCATAACGCCCCAACGGCTGAAAGGACAAGCACGTTTGGTGTGACGGGGATTAAAAACCACATACCTCAGATTACATATCAAGCGCCCTAACCTCCTGGTCATGCCGTGTCTGAAAGAACATTGATCGGTGCAAGCCATGAAGAAGTCATCCATTTTTGTTGTTTTTTTCTGTGTTTTTATGGTAACTTATCACACGACAGGAATTCCTTTCTTACTTCATCTCTGTTTATGTTCAAACATCTTTATTTGTATAATTCTCAGGTTTTAAATAATAATTTAAATGCCTTAAAGATTGTAACAAGACTACCTCCAAGGCAAAAACAAAATCCCATCATGCACGTATACTGGACTGAAACAGCATGTCTTGGGTTTTACAATGTTTTAAACTGGCTTTATAATCGAACTTTTCACACAACTCATCAAACATTTAACAGCTCGAAACAAACAAAAACATTTCTTGCAGTATCCTTTAATCACGTGATCACGAACATGACGTCTTATCACATAATATAGATTAAAATGTATTAATTCTAGAATCACCAAACAGATTCCTATCAGATTTTCAAGTACATTTTTCTAAACTACTTGGAAACAAGGTACGTGTGTGTGTAGGGGGGGATGTCCTTATAGCAAAGCCACATCGGGCTATCTGCTGAGTCCACCAAGGGGAATCAAAACCCTGATTTTAGCGTTGCAAATCCGTAGACTTATCGTTGTACCAGCGAGAGGCGGAATCAAAGCAGCACGTGAGATCATGATTTTGTTGGATAAAAGATGCCGAATAGTATATAAATCACACACCACACAAAAGGAGACAGAAATACTAGAACTACTGAAATGAATTCAGCTAATTACCACTGGGAAACACCATGTATTTTACAAAGAAAGTGATTTTTTTATCTCCCCACCTTTTGGTCAGTTCTTTACAATGAGTGTTGTAACAGGCACAAAAGAGATATATTTTATATGATATTTAGGCCTCGCGATGAAGCATAACCAGAGAGTTAACATGCTATTATTTTAACTTGATAGTACTAGTAATTGTTTTTGGAAGTTTCTTATTCAATGGCAATAGTTTTATATATTTCACTTCACTATTATCAGAATTTACCGTTTCACGTGAGATACGCTGTTAGTGGTCTAATGTTTCATATCAAGGATGAAGGAATGCATATATTTTAAGTCGGTTGTTGCTCTAAGGCATTTTCAATTTTTAATAGGTGGAAAGCTCGTGATTCGTGCACGAGATATTTTTTGCCTGTGATGTTTTGTATCTGAATGCACAAAGTTTACAAAATCTAAAGGCATTGTTCTTGTATTTAAAGTAATTAAAATAGTTAAGTGGTATATCTAGATTACTCACGTATGAGGTTAAGTTTGAAGAACTTTGAACGAATCTGATGGCCGCGTAGGGTGTCTCGTTGTCTGCGAAGGTAAACCTATTCCACAACGCGTGATACCTACTAAAAGCCCTCCCAGTTGCACAGTGGTATATCTATGGACTTACAACACTAGAGACCGGTTTTCAGTACCTGTGGTGGGAAAACCACAGATAGCCAATTGTGTGGCTTTCTGCTTAACTTCAAACCATAACCACCTAGTAAAAATCTATCATGAAAAATATATTGAGCCAAATCGTCTGATCGAGTCTGACAAACTAATCGACGTATTTAGTAAAAAACACTAAGTCTAACGACGCTTTCAAAATCTGGGTATCACTGACAAGTCTTGAAACTCAGCAGAGTGACGCTAATGGTGCTCTCAAGTGTCTATAAACAAATGAAGAAATTTATAATAAAACGTTAGTACATAAACACGGGTATCGGAGATGGAGCTCTAAGGGAAGACAGATTTACTGTCCAAATACATTTCTCTTTGCAATGCACAGCATTGCTACATTTGTTTTTCAGTTTTTCTCAACATTTAGTAAAAAAAACATCAACAAAAAACGATGAGAAACGACGACAGTTTTTCATGAACAATTTGTTTTAACTTTTCTATGAGAAACCATGTTGAATATTTACACCTGTAAATACAAAATAGTACTCCTCTTTAATCTGATATATCATAAAGAATTCAACAAACGAAGAGCGAATCTCTCAATTACTAGAAAAGGGCCAGGTGGTTAAGGGACGCTTGACTCGCAGTTTAAAGGTTGTTGGTTCTAATCCTCGTCCCATCAAACATGCTCGCCCTTTCATCCGTGAGAGCATTATAATTTGACGGCCAATCTTACTATTCGTTGATAAAAGATGAGCCAAAGAGATGGCGACGAGTTATGATGACTAGCTGCCTTCCCTCTAGTCTTACATTACTAAATTAGAAACGACTAGCGCAAATAGCCCTCGTGTAGCTTTGCACGAAATTCAAACCAAACCAAATCTTACCAAGTAATAAAAAAAGAGACTCACTTCAAAAAAAAATTCAAAATTCAAAAATTTGTTTCATTGCTAAATTTTACATTTCAGTATGCCTAGAATAATGTGCTGGCAATGTGTAGCAAGAAAATGTTCTTCATATTTTAATTACACGTTTCAACATGTATATGTAAATTGCTGAAAGTCATGTTAGTAATGTGTAGCAACAAAATGTTCTTGATATTTTAAGTATACGTTTCAAAATGTCTATGTAATGTGCTGAAAGTCTTGTTAGTAACGTGTAGCAATAAAATATTTATATTTTAAGTACACGTTTCAACATATCTATGTAATGTGCTAAAAGTCCTATATTTTAAGTTCATGTTTCGATACGTCAAGGTAACGTGCTGCAAAGTTATGTTACGTGTAACAACAGAGTACTTCATATATGTTAAGGCAATATTTCAGTATACCTGGGCTAATGTGTTGGAAAGCTCTGTATTTTATCAGATGATATTAACATGAGTGCTGGGTGTGGACGTTGTTGACTATTTTCCTTCACTCTAGTCTGTTAAAACAATATTAGTGGTATCTCTGCTCAAAGAGCCCTCGTGTTGCTTTACGTGTAATTCTAAAACAAACAAATAAAAAAGAACAACTTTTGTTTTCTACTGGATTAGAATGAGTGGAATTAATATTAACAGTTTCATGTCATCACCCCCACACAATCGGTACAGCATCATTATTGATGGTGATTGGTTAAACTAATATCACGCTCTTTGATTAGGATAGTTTCATAAAATTTTGTACATTTTTACTGAAAAATTATTAGTAAATAATCAATAATAACCGTCCACTCACACGATTCTTTTGAAAACTTGAGTTAGAACTGCTAGCCTAGTTAACCAATATTTATGTGTGTGTATGTCCTTCTACTTTATAAGTTTTTCTGATCTTAATACAAATGGTAAAAACTAAAAAAAGTTCCAAATTCAATCAAAATTGGAGATGTTATATCTCAGGCATTTCTTAACTGACTGTCTTTAAATTTGGTATGTGAAGTAATAATCCAATAGGGCATATCCGTTGAAGATATATGATAGTTTGGATTATCACAGTCAAAGACACAGAAGATGAAAAATCGCTAAACTATCACCTCTGTTAATAACAGTTTTACAGAGAACACGACTTTTTATTTCTTCTTCACATACACAGTGACAATTCTCATAGCTATAAACAGACTCTGAAACTTTTAATTGCTGGAAGTACGCCGTACAAAGTTTATAAAAACTATAGGAGAACAGAATTTTGTCACAAAAGTTTCTTCTTGTTGTAAAGCGAGAGAATATTCTAAAATGTTGGAGAAGCGTTATCAGATCTTTAAGAGGCTGAACTCACTTTTCTATTACTATAGGAACTATTATTGTTAGTTCACAATAGTTTATCTCTTCGACGACATGAGGAAGGTGGACCGAATCTAGGTAATGAGGGGTAAAAAATAAAAATAAAGGTAATAGAAAAGACGTAAAAATGTTTGGGTATTTTAGAAAACTATTAATAATTATTAATTCTTAACAGGGTTTACGCATGTATTTGATAATAAAAAAAGCAAAGTATTTGTTTTGAAATTTGTCATTCTATAACATTGCTAAAATATAGGATTTATCTTTTTTTTTTCAGAATGACTTTCTGTCCATTTCCTTTTTTCTTTGTCATTTTTACCCTTGTTTTTATTACCACTTCTGGGAGGGATGAATTTTCAGAGTTAATCCGAAGCATGTTGAAATTCAACCTTACAGAAAGGAACTATCATTTTCAAGGAGGATTGGCAATGTCATGGACTAAAAGTTAATATCAGAGTAAGTATTTAAGTGAAATATGTAGATTTGGTTTGTTTTGAATTTCGCGCAACGCTACTCAAGGGCTATCCACGCTAGCTGTCCCTAATTTAGCAGTGTAAGGCTAGAGAGAAGGCAGGCAGTTTGTCATCATCACCCACCGCCAACTCTTGGGCTACTCTTTTACCAACGAATAGTGGGATTGACTGTTACATTGTAACGCCCCCACGGCTGAAAGGGCAAGTATGTTTGGTGTGATGGGAATTCGAACCCACGCCCCTCAAATTACGAGCTGAACGCCATTCCACTTGGCCATGCCGGGACAGAAATATATAGACAAATTGATCATTTTCTGACACCAATTCCATGTCAACAGAAACGGCCTGGCATGGCCTAGCGCGTAAGGCGTGCGACTCGTAATCCGAGGGTCGCGGATTCACATCCCCGTCGCGCCAAACATGCTTGCCCTCCCAGCCGTGAGGGCGTTATAATGTTACGGTCAATCTCACTATTCGTTGGTAAAAGAGTAGCCCAAGAGTTGGGGGTGGGTGGTGATGACTAGCTGCCTTCCCTCTAGTCTTACACTACTAAATTAGGGACGGCTAGCACAGATAGCTCTCGAGTAGCTTTGTGCGAAATTCCAAAACAAAAGTCAACAGAAACAAAATGGCGGGCGATTAGATTTTGTTCAGAAAGGTATTGCTCTGTAGAACGAAAAAAATTGCATATGCAAATAGTATATTATAAAACGTCAATTTAACATAGTTGATCACTGACTATAAAGTAATTTTATGTAAATTATGATAGTATTTACATTATTTCGACTTAATTATAATGTAATCTTCACCAGTTAAGATGAACGTCATGAGAAATAGTTTGAAAATAAATTTTGTCTCGCTTTTAAGTTCTTGTCAGAATAAATATTTCACAGACCATTTTTTCAGATATGGGAAAAATGAATTTCTTGGGAGTTGGGATGTACGTCTTGTAAGGCGGGTAAGAAAGACCTCTATTGTAGAATTGTAATTTAAAATAAATACCACATTTAGCAACTGGATTTAAATGAGTTAAATATTACGAGCAGGAATCCGTTTGTTTTATGAATTTCGGACAAAACTACTCGCGGGCTATCTGCGCCAGCCGTTCATAATTTCGCAGTGTAAGACTAGAGGGAAGGCTGCTAGTCAACACTACCCACCGTCAACTCTTGGACTACTCTTTTACCAACGAATATTGGGATTGGGCGTCTCATTATAACGGCTAAAATGGCGAGCATGTTTGGTGTGACGGGGATTCGCACCGGTGACCCTCAGATTACGAGTCGAGTGCATAACCAGCCTGGCCGGCAGGAATCGGAAACATTTGCGCCACGAGATGTGTAACAATGTCGCAAAAGATCGTGAGTATAAGTGTGGCGCAAAGATACACATTATTAACAAAAGTCTAAGGTGGAAAATACATCATTGATATGGAAAAAGATGTAAGGCAATCGCGTGTTACATAACAGAAATAAATCGTAGAATCTGAATTTTTTTTAACAGTCTGTTCGGCTGCCTAGAGTTCCTCATTGTTTGAAATCAACAAAGTAAAAATTGCATGTAATATTTACTTTGTAATTATGCAGATTCAAAGTACTTACTTCAAACAAAGTAGTTCAAAGACATGAACATTAAATTCATGGGTTGGGCGTTCATTTTCACGCTCGTTTATCAGTGCATTATGTGTGGAGTCGCGTGAACAGTAGATACACTTTATTTACTCTCACGGTACATCATAACTGACGATGTGGGGTGGCTGTTTTACCAAAAGTGGCGATCTTACATCACTTCCGGTATTATTTCAGAAAATAAGAGCAGTAGAAAATAGACAATTTCCTCATAATTTATCATAATGCCAAATCCACAGTTTTAAGTCGAAACTAGTTGTTAACAGAAGAAGAAAAAAAACACTTTCAAAATACCTCACCAGTAAAAATGAGGAAAGGTTGAAATGGAAAGATCTAATGCCAAGAAACCTATGTGAGAATTATGAGGTGAAACAATACTGTACTGTGAATATGACGGAGAGGTGAATTTGTACTAATCTTCGCCAGTAACGGAGGTTATGTTTTCACCTCTGTGTGTATGTTTTTCAGTAATATTTCTCGAAAACGGCTGAATAGATTCGGACTATGCCCCTACTTATGAGTGATTAGTTTTTGAAGATAACAATCAGAGGCCAACGTCACAACGAAGTCATAAAAATCAAAAAATTTCCTATCTGTTAACATTGGAGCCGTTTTTTCAGATACTATTTACTCTGTATCTCTTTCAAAAATTGTTGGAAATTGGTGAAACTTGGTGAATATGTGTAAAATGGTATTCCTAATTTTCCTGCAAAAAATGTTCGTGTCTGGTAATAATGACGGACTTACAGACACAAGGTTGATCGTGTTCGGAAGTACGTAATCTGCCTTGTACTTCTTTAGTTAGGTAGTGTTTTTTATATACGTGGCTTCGTTTTATTTTTGTTACACGTTCTTTATTGAATAAAATTATTTTTGTCTCATTTAGGGCCATAAAGGTCATTCCGATTGACCACTTTATCATACTAACATGTCAAGTTATTAGATTCCCTCCCACATTCATGTCAAACCACTGTTCATTTGAGACATAATTACAAAAATATAGTCATGTCATGGTTAACGAGCAAAGAAAATAGGTAAGAGAAAATTTCTCTTAAATTTTCAGCGTCAAATGCGTGTTATTTACTGTTTTCAAGCGTTGTTATCAATGACCGTTTACTTGACCTGCTTTTCAAAACATCTCTCACCATAGTAATAATCGAAAAAGGAATTCGTTTACAATAAGCTTGGGGGCGGGGTACACAACTGGGCAAGCAAGCAACAGATATCAAACTGTATCCCTTTTGACGGATTCTTTAAACAATAGAATTTAGTGAACTTAAGATAAACCGTTGGAAGAACTTTCTAAAATTCGACAACTATTTCACAAACTAATTTCGGACGCTGCTTTATTAGGGCAAACTGAAGACTGTTGGGGACTATATGGTGTCTTATGAATTGTGTTTTACATTTTCATAGTAACGGAAAAAACTGAACGAAACACTTGATCGTGCTCGTGTTGTTCCGTTTGAAAATACGTAGACTGTATGTATTCTATCTGTAATGAAAGAGAAAATTGGAAAAATCCCATCAGTACCCCTAGTGGTCAACCCACTTACTACTCTTTAATTGGTCAGCAATGAAGCTATGAAATCTTCGCATTTTAGAATTAAAATAGCTTCATTATATATCTCGAATCATTCTTAGCTGATTAAGCCATATTTGACAGGTAAAAACATAAGAAGGGTCAGAGAACATATACGCAAACAACAACAAAGAAACTGTTTTCATAACGTGAGGCTAAGCTCAGAAAATCTTAATAACTGTTTTGTTATAAATTACATATTACACAGTAAAGAAGCTTTTTTTAAAAGAAGGTATGACGTTTGGATCACTGGTGCAATCATTCTTAAGTGTACAAGTGTTAAAATACGTATATTTCATAGCTCTAGCGTTGGCTAGAATATAGATTAGTCAGTAGGGGTGACCACTAGGGATACTGATGGGATTTCTCCAATTTTCTTTGATGTGTATTTAACTCAATGCGCTAGAAACGCAAGTCAGTTCCAGAGGTGTTTTTAACTCGAAAAAATATTCTCAGGGTATCCATCGCTGCATTGTCCTGACAATATATACGCCACTGACCAGTTCTATATTAACATACTTACGAAACTATTAACGAATCAAAAAACAAGCTTAAAAACCCCACAAAACAGAGGAAACCTAATCCGAAGTTTGCAAAACACTGGCAAATAAATATAATGTAACGCCTAGATTCATTTACACCCTAGAATATGCCAGTTTGTTTGTTTTTAATTTCACGGAAAGCTACACGAAGGCTATCTGCGCTAGCCGTCCCTAATTTAGCATTGTGATACTAGAGGGAAGGCAGTTAGCCATCACCACTCATCACGAACTCTTGAACTATTCTTTCATCAACGAAAAGTGGGATTGATCGAAACATTATAACGCTCCAACGACTGAAAAGGAGAGCATGTTTGGTGCGACGGGGAATCGAATCAGCAGCCCTCAGATTACGAGTCAAGCTCGCTAACCACCTGGCCATGCCGGGTCTCTGGAATGACAGTTAAACGCGGGTTAATTAAATTGTATAAGGATGTCAGCTTTAGAAAATTTACAAATAAAAGCGTAGCAACTGTCTAGCCTTTTACATTGGCGAAACAAGATGTAACTTGAATACAAGGTTAAAAGAAGACCAAAACCACCTTCCCACGTCCATGAACCAAAACAACCAGACTTTCTCAACGGAATGTTACAGTACTTCAATATAAAACTAATTTATATAATAAAAAAATCAGAGGAGCCTTGTTAATAAAAATCAAACAGTCCTACAATTGACAAATACGTAGGGACATCTCTAAATCTTTGGTCCTTATTTCTATAGACAGTCCTAATGTTATACAGATATTTCGCATATTTACTCGTTTTCATATTTATTCACTTTATTTTTTCTGTTTAACCATACATAAATAACTCATTTATGAACTGATGTGTCCCGGCATAAGTAACCACTGTCATTTCTACGCATTGTTATATTGTTGAATATTGGTTGAAATATTACACCCTTCCTAACCGGTAAAACTTGTGTACTCCAGAGTGATCGAAACGTCGTATCTGTTTAAAAAAAATAATCTTCCTTCCTGTAAAAACTAACTTTTAATAAAATAATATATCCAATCAGAAAACAAATTTATACAAAAACATTATATTAAGTTTTTTGCCATTTTTTTTGTAAAACTTTTAATATTGGCTGAAAGATGGAAGGCCCAGCATGAGCAGGCGGGTTAAGGGGTGCGACTGGTAATCTGAGGGTCGCGGGTTCGAATCCCCGTCGCGCCAAACATGCTCGCCCTTTCAGCCGTGGGAGCGTTATAATGTTACGGTGAATCCCATTATTCGTTGGTAAAAGAGTAGCCCAAGAGTTGGCAGTGGGTGGTGATGACTAACTGCCTTCCCTCTAGTCTTACATTGCAAAATTAGGGACGGCTAGCGCAGATAGCCCTCGAGTAGCTTTGCGCGAAATTCAAAAAACAAACAAACAACGAAAGATGGAAATCATTTTCAGACAAATGTTTATTTATTCTACCCGACGTTCGGCTTGCGCCTTTTTCAAGTCATGGGTCAGCAAGCACCACAGGCTACAAAGCTAATTTTAAATTATAATAACCAAAAACAGTATAAAACTACAAAGTACTCTTTAACGGGTTAGAGTCACAGACCATAAAACAAAATGTTAAAAAAAATTACATAAAAGAAGACGGAATAATTAACGATATATTAAATTTGCGATAAAGTTCTTGACAGAAAATTCGAAGAATATCTTTAATTTAATCCCAACATCCTACCACTAGCAGGTACAATGTCTGGCCCTTATTATACTGTTATTCGTATTTAACTATTATTCATTGAAATTATTAAGTCTTAATTTTAATACTAGTAACGTATGTTACGCAATGGTAAGGACATACCTTGGACAAAATCATATTTTTTTCTTTGTCTTGTACATAATTCAGCCCATATAAACTTAGTCTTTTTTCTATAATCTCTAAATAATTTTATGAGCACCTGCTAATAATAATTCCTTTTTGTTTACTGTGAGTCTTACGAACGATTTCTGCTTCAGATAAGTTACAATAATGTTCCCGCGCGAATACAGTATGTTCAGGCAGCTAAGCTAACGTAGAAGGTCCTTTCCGTACGATCCATACTACCTGAATGACAACTTAGTAATTAATCAACTAAAATAAAAAAGAAGCAATACAGCTTCTCTTCGCTCACATAACTATGAAACGAAAAATAGGTACTAAAATCTAAATATTTTGACCTAATTTTTATTTCAAGAAGAATATTAGGGAATCACAAGGCTTGACTTTGCTTTACCTCTTTTTTTTTTTACAAAAAGAACGTTAGGAAATTATTAGGCTTAACTTTGCCATAATGATCTCTAATCGTAATGAAATTCTCAATTTTATTTAATGTTTTAAATTTTATTGATTGAAATTTTGTTCAACATCAAAATTGCTACGAGATAAGAAATAATGCCCCTACAAATAAATACCAAATATGCAAGGAAATTTTTCGATGACCAGTACAAATACAAAAAGTCACTATTTCTACCGGCGAGTATGTTATACAGTGCTGTCATCTTATAACAATGAAATATACGTCTTTTGTACGTGAAATTTAACACTTATGCGCGTGTAACACGAAAAGATTAAAATTCCGATATAGGTATATGTAACTTGTACGGAACTGCATATTTTAGGTTTCATATTTTACTATACCATATCCACGGGATGACACTTATCTGATAAACTTGGCGACGCTACAAAGTTAACGCGTTTTTTATAAGCGAACGAACGAAAATTCCACATTATATGAATCACGTAAATTAAATTTCTACAGGTATTTCGTGAGCACTATGAACAGTCCACTGTAAGGTATAGTTTTTCAGAGTTCAAGATTTCAAGACATGTTTACGCCGCGTTAATTTGAAAATTTCTTTTAAACAAACGTAAATCTATGAACAAGATTAGTTAAATATGTTCATAATGCTCTTTAATGAAAACACATTTTTATATCACCCTAAAAAGTATTACATATAAAGATGTTACATTATATTAAATGCACATTTACTGTTCATTTCGACTCGAAACAAACACTAGAACTGTAAAATGTGTACACATTCTATATGAGAAGCATTCACACCTTATGTACAAATTATTTACATAAGTATTCAAATCTCATTATGTGTGTGTATGTTTTTATACCAAAGTCACAGAGAGCTATCTGCTGAGTCCACTGAGGGGAATCTAACCTCTGATTCTAGCATTGTAAATCCGTATACTTACCTTTTAGTTACAAACAAACAAAATTATTTTAACATGCGAGATACATATAAGGATAACAAAATAAATGATTTTGTTCTATAAAATAGTGAGGCAATTAAAATACTACTGCTAGGACTAACTATACATTTAACATTAAAACAGTATGGTAAAGGTATACGTGGTCTTGTGTGACACAAAAGGAAGAAAATATTACACTGAAACACTATTTGCTCCCCTTGATGGTGCTAATATATATATAAAACTACATATCTGACATTAAAACAGTATGGTAAAGGTATACGTGGTCTTGTGTGACAGTAAAGAATTGATTTTTTTTTAATTTTGCGCAAAGCTACACGAGAGCTATCTGCGATAGCCGTCCCTAATTTAACAGTGTAAGACTGGAAGGAAGGCAGCTAGTCACCACTATCCACTGCCAGCTCTTGGGCTACTCTTTTATCAACGAATAGCGGGACTGAAAGGGGAAGTATGTTTGGTGCGAAGGGGATTTGAACCTTCGACCTCAAGATGACAAGTCTCCCACGGATTCTAATGGCACTAGCCCGCAGACATGCCGCTACTGGGTGGCTTTGAAAACACACAGTGAATGAATATAATGCATATATTAAGAAATTTAAAGTGTCGATAAAAGCACGTGTAACTAAAATCAAAATATTACCCTTAAAAATGCAACATAATCAAATACAGAGTGGTGTAAATTATTTCTTGGGGAGAGACGCAAGCAATTAGGGTAGGTTCAATAATGCAAAAATTAAGCATTTTAATATTTTTTATTAATTAAATAAAATGTAATTACCACAACACATAGCATTTTTATATGTATCCGTGTATCACATCTTTTCACTTAAATCACTCTTTCACTCATTTAACAAAAGAGGGAGTGCGTGTGCAATAAACTATATTTATTAACGGGGTGTGTGACTAATAAAGTTTAGGGAAAATGCTAGTGTTTTTAGTTATGTAGTTCAGATTTTGAATAGTGTCGACGCCCTTAATACACATGAAACGTTGTAAACCTTGTTTATCCAATACAAACGAGCAGAGCATACAACAGGTATGATTCAGTCGTGGAAACACAATACGTCGTTCAGTTAGTGATACCATACTTCCTGGAGACCATGGAGTCACCATCACTGATAACAAGGCGTCTAGATAGCAATTGCCTCTTCAGTTCGTTAGGTTTAACTCAAACAAAATACACTAATTTTTTTCCAGTTAGGAGGAAATTCACCTGGGTAAGACCTGGCTGAGTAATGTTTATTGTTCTTGTTAAAGGTACCTTAGAACATACCTTTTGTGTGTAATCTTTAGAAATATATATATTAAAATATTTAAAACTACTGTGTTATCTTCATTAATGTATTTATGCATGAATATTCATAAATATATGTACGTAGATAAACATATGTATATACAAATCGTTAGCGCAAGTCTAAACAATGGGCTATTTGCGCTCTGTTCACCGTGAGTATCGAGCCCCAGATTCTCGCAAAGGGTCAATTTTGAATGACTAGTGTTTCGTAATAAAGAACACTAAGCAATATAATACTGGATCTAACTTGAAAACTAGTTATAAAAAATTGTGTAGATTAAATGTGTAGGGTGTTTGTGTGTTTTTCTTATAGCAAAGCCACATCGGAGGGGAATCGAACCCCTGATTTTAGCGTTGTAAATCCGGAGATATACCTCTGTACTAGTGGGGGGCATATATGTAGGAACTTTCTTGTTTTGTTTTTTATTTTCTAGTATAGCTTCGGTTTTCTTCATCTCTTTGTTCGTTTGTTTTATTGAAATGATAAATAAACTGTGAAAATATTCAGAGATACTGTAATCAGAAGTGGGTATGTATGATGTACAGCAATAACTATAATAACTCTAGATATTAAAAACGAATGAAATATATAAGAGGACAGTAAAAAACTGTAACATTGTAATACTAAATGTTAAGTAAACCCTAACCATAACGTTTCCTTTTTGTTTTAATGCAACGTAAATTTTATGTTTTATTCTACAAAACCTCTGACATAAATAGACTGCTATAATACTGGATTTGTTTTTATTAACAATGACCACGACAGTAAAACTAAACCATTTCCTGGTGGGTTCCTTTTCTTTTCCAGTTTATAAAGACCAATCAGTACACCGTGGGCGGGGATTCTATTGTCAATGGTAACATTACTGGATATACGCTTTTCCAATCATAAACAGCGTAAGACTTTAATTTAATCAATACATGAATGAAACTGAGAGTCTTATGTATATTAAAGTTATTTCGTAGTACAGCTAGTAATTTGGGTCTAACAGCAGAAATCATCGATTAGATTTGCTTTAATTGTATTCATTGCTTTCTTTCTAGTAGTGTGTTTCGTAGAAAGCTTATATAAGAGAAAATATCTGACATATCAAATTTCAGCCTTTATGGAAACACCATTTTGCATTCTTTTAATATGGTTAAGAGCAGCAACGAGCACGTGAAACTACCCATAAACGCGTTCATGATGTGGTCACGTGACCAGCAAATAAAGACGGCTCCAGAGAATCCCAAAATCCACAATTCAGAAATCAGTAAGAGGTTGGGTGCTGACTCGTAGCAGTTGTCAGAGGCAGAGAGGCGACCTTTCATTGATGAAGCAAACCGACTCAGGTCACTCACTGTTCAAGAAAGAGCGCCAGATCCGAACTATAAGTTTAAACCATGGCGAAAACCGAAGAGTTTGATGAAAAGCGATTCCTACTTCCTACTTTATCCCGCTCATTGTAACATCAAGCTTCCCTTGTCCCCTCGGCTTTCGAATCTCTACCGGCAGTTCTGTTCCCCGTTCCCATCCCCTCCCCTCTTTTCTGGACAGTGAAAAACATACAACAATGAGAAAGTTTCCTTTCGGCCTTCACCAATCTTCTAACCCAGTGATCACTTCACATTTCAGCAACGTCTGCGGTCACGTGCATGCCATCGATGTTGGTTCGTTGAAACTACTCGTGTGGTACATGCGACCACTGGTTACGTCAATCTGCAAGGCGACGGCGTCAACGGAATGCTTCCATCGCTTCTCGATCCCTTTAATGCCCTGTAGACGTGAGCCAGCCAACTTATCGGTTTTGAATCTTTTTCCGTCAACAAGCAGTGTAACACAAAACGAGTTTTTGATTTCCTTATGCGCACTTGTTTATGGAATATAAAGACAACTTAAGAAAATATTTCAGCCCTGTGACTCTAATTTCTAGAATAAGCAGACGTGAAACTAAGAAAATTCTGAACTTCAGTCACGTCGTAGTTTGGGAGTAAAAAAACCAAAAGACTGAAATGTTATCAGTATTTGTTGGACTATTCACTGCGCAGAACGTTTTGTCAGCACAATTTACAGCCCTTTTGCCCTGCTTCTTGTGCCACATCGGGACAAAAATTAACTCTGAAAGAAAAAAAAAAAGGACGACAATAATTATCTGTTAACATGAATAAGCCAGAGGCTGTTGTTATTGGTTAGTTACCTGATTTGAATGAGTCGTAAGTTGTTATTCATTAATTGCCTAATTTGAATGAGTCATGAGTTGTTATTGGTTAATTTTCTAATTTGAATAAGTCGTATGTTAGTCGTGCCTCCCGCTAGTACAGCGATAAGTTACGGATTTACAACGCTAAAATTAGCGGTTCGGTGGGCTCAGCAGATAGCCCGATGTGGTTTTGTTATAAGAAAATACGTACACATACATGTTAGTCGTTCGTAGGAATGCTAGTTATAAGGAATATAAACCGAATAAATGTTAAAAAACAAAGAGTCAAACTTACCAAAGTAAGAAAAAAGAAAGACATTTTGTTTGCGTGATTTATTGTTTCTTTCTGATGTTTAGTTGGCTTGTATAAAATAAAAGACAACTATAGATGTCAAATAGGTATATTAAAAGTAGAAAGGCCCAAAGTTTATTTGAACGAACGGTTTGGTTTTTGGAATTTCGCACAAAGCTACTCGAGGGCTATCTGTGCTAACCGTCCCCAATTTAGGAGTGTAAGACTAGAGAGAAGGCAGCTAGTCATCACCACCACCGCCAACTCTTGGGCTAGTCTTTTACCAACGAATAGTGGGATTGACCGTCACATTATAACGCCCCCACGGTTGGGAGGGCGAGCATGTTTGGCGCGACTCGGGCGCGAACCCGCGACCCTCAGATTACGAAGCGCACGCCTTAACGCGCTAAGCCATGCCAGGCCCTGAACGAACGGAGCGAGGGAACGTGCACAATATATGGATCAGTTACGGTCGTAGTTTAGGGTTCAGGGGGTTCTTAGGTTCTGGATTAAATTATATTTATTATCAGGATTTTTCTGGGATTACGTTTTCTAATTGTGGTGCATTTTTATTAAGATAAACTGTACAACTGAAATATCTTTTTCCAATACGAAGTGTATTATTATTAATTGTCAGTTAGCTCCCAATTTTCTATAATAGTTTAAACAAAAGCTATATAACTACGTTTTCCTACTAATTAACTTATATTATTTTTGTTGGCACCAATCACGGATTAAAACATGGGCTTACTGGGCCGAAACCCAGTGTCTCACACTAATTAGGGGGCCTCAAGTTATGACATTAAATATATTACGCGTGGAAATTCTGTCTCGAGGAGACCTCTATACGTTGAAAAGCCTAGGGCCAATAAAGCCCTTAATCCGGCTTTGGTTGACATCTGTAAATAGTCAGTCCCATGTAATTAAATGCATGTACATATATGCATACCAACCCATAACAACGCTTGTGATCAGTCGAGTGAAACTGAATAAAATAAAATAATTCGCGTCAACTACAGTCATTCCTGGTTTTATAAAACATAATATTTAACATGTTCGGACACTTCACCAGCCTGGACTTTTTAACGACATCTAGTGAGAATGTAATCTTTCTTCAACGAACATAACTAAGTGATTCTACTTGGAAGAAAAATACCACACCTTTGCTTCGTTACGATGATCGATGAGGCCCGGCATGGCCAGGTAGGTTAGGGCGTTCAACTCGTAATCTGAAGGTCGCAGGTTCGAATTCCTGTCGTACCAAACATGCTTGCCCTTTCAGCCGTGGGGGCCTTATAGTGTGACGGTCAATCCCACTATTCTTTGGTAAAAGAACAGTTCAAGAGTTGGCGGTGTGTGGTGATTACTAGCTGCCTTCCCTCTAATCTTACACTGCTAAATTAGGGACGTCTAGTGCAGATACCCCTTGAGTAGCTTTGCGCGAAATTCAAAACAAACAAACAAACAAACAAACCATGATCGATGTTTAGGTTTCACTGAATTCACCTTGGAGAGATCAGGTGTTACTTCATTTATATGCAAAAACGGCTCGTTTGGGTGAGAAAATATTTTACATAGAACAGAAACACCTAAAAACAACATCTTAAACGATTTTTTCAAAGAATTTTCTCACAAAACCATCAACATAATTTCACAAAACAGAAAACTAAAAAACAACCTTACAAAAAGAGACATTAATTCCATTAAAAACCTAAAACAAGACAAAAACATAAAAATTCTAAAAGCAGATAAAGGTAACGCTATAGTCATAATGAACACGAATGAATACATCCAAAAAATGAATAACATCCTATCAGACACGAACAAATTTAAACCAATACACACAAATCCAACAAAGACACACTAGATGCAACTGAACAAATTACTACTACAAATGAAAAAAGCCAACACAATTTCACAAACACTTTATTCCTACCTACGTAAAACCGACTCACGCACACCACAAATATACGGCATCCCCAAACCTCATAAACCAGATTGTCCATTACGACCAATAATGTCCACATATGAATCGTTTAATTACAATCTTGATAAATACATAGCATGGGCATTCTCCAAATATGTAACATCAGCCAGCTCATTCATCAAAGACTCTTTTAATTTCAAGTCTAATCTTAATCAACTTAATCATAAGGCCTTAATGGCCAGTTTCGATGTTATATCTCTCTCTTTACAGAAGTTCCAACCACTGAAGCCTGCAAGATAGCCTTAGAACTCTATATCCGAGACCCTAACCCAACCATAGAAATTCCCAGTAACCAGTTAGCAACCCTAATAGAATTCACCACGATAAAGACAAACTTCATGTTCAACAACCAAAACTATATACAAACAAATGGCCTAAGCATGGGCAACCCAGTATCACCAGTTCTAGCCAATATTTTTATGACACAAGTTGAAACACAAGCAATTAACACAGCATTACATCCACCACTATACTGGTACAGATATGTAGATGACACGGTTGCGGGATTCAAATCTACAGAACACATACTTAATTTTTTCAATCACATTAACTCTATACATCCCAACATTAACTTCACATGTGAACAGGAAGAAAGCAATCAAATATCATTTCTTAACCTCAAAATTACAAGAACCGACAAACAATTCAAAACAGAAATCAACCGAAAAATCACCCATACTGGACTATACATTCCTTGGGACTCAGCACATGAAACAAAACAAAAACTCAACATCCTAAGAAACCAAATAAACACAGCTATAAAACTATGCTCACCAGATAAAATTAACGATGAATTAGACAAAATAACACAATACTTCATCAACATCAATAAGTTTCCCCCCACAAACCGTAGAAAACATTATGCGCACACACCTAGACAGAAAGCAAAATCAACCAACTAAAGTAAATATATCTCACGAATCAAAAAACCACGAAACCATATACTGCTGTATACCATATATTCCTGACATCAGCAAACAAATAACCAACATTTGGCAAAAATTAGTAACAAAATATGACATTCCAGTTAATACCAAATTTATTCAAAAACCAGGCACAAAACTGAGGTCTATACTGTGTAAAAACTACACTGACAAACACCACACCAACATTATTTACAAAATACAATGTGATAACTGCCACGACTTCTATATTGGAGAAACAAGTAGAAAAAATGGAAACCAGATTCAAAGAACATAAAAGTCACCTTCACACGTTTTCGAACACTGCAAGTCAAATAAACACAACATAACCATAGAAAACACTCAAATACTAAATAAAGAAACAAACATAAACAAACGCAAAATTAAAGAAGCCTTACTTATACAAAGTTCGCTCTTCCATGTAAAATATTTTCTCAACCCAAACGAGCCGTTTTTGCATATAAATTTCTCAACAAGTGGGTTTCTGGACATCACTGATCAGGTGTTACTTCGACCTCTTACTCCCGTACTGATGTTATACTCTCTGTTAAATATTAAGTGTAATACTACATGAAGGTGGAGTGAATCGCACTTGCTCCGATCCCTTATAGAGCAGCGTCGATGAAGGTATCACCACTATTAACCTTGTATGTTCATGGGTTTTGCTTCACTTCGGCATTCCAAGTCTGTATTGACACGATTGTTTGTTCTTGAGAGCTGTGGACAATATTATTATTGACACGGGAGACAAAAATATTATTACAAGGTTATGGGAGCCATAAACAATATTACTGTTGATATCGGAGACATAAACAAAATTACTACTGACATCGGAGTCATAAAACCATTATTACGAGATTATGGGAGCCATAAACAATATTATTATTTACGTGTGTCATGAACAATATTACTGTTGACACTGGAGTCATAAAAAAGATTACTACTGACATCGGAATCATCAAAATATTATTACGAGATTATGGGAGCTATAAACAATATTATTATTGACATGGGAGTCATAAATAATATTGCTAGCAACATGGGTTTCATGGATAAAGTTATTAGCGATATGAAAGTTACGAATAATATTATTAATCACTTGGGAGTCAGTAACACGAATATTGGTTACTTTGAAGTAATGAACATCAGTATCATGGGAATGTAGAGTATTATTGTTATTTACCTTCACTATAAGTGTTTTCACCAACATCCTTAGTGGAGTCTCCTATTGCTATTCATCAATGACTCCACCAAATCAATCTGCCTAATGAGCTCTGGTTAACTAAAACTTTGTAAGGTATGTATGTCCCTGCGGCCCGATGAGCTCTAGCTAACTAAAAGTGTGTAAGGTATATCTCTACCGGCCTGATGAGCTCTAGCTAACTAAAAGTTTGTAAGGCATATCTCTACCGGCCTGATGAGCTCTGGTTAATTAGAATTTTTTAAGTAGTGATGAACTGCTTGGTAATGAATACTGAGCCCTTTTTATCTGAAATATATGGATTTCAATACGATACTTAAGAGTTATACACATGGTTTAAAACTACACACATAATTGTTTTTTATTAAATTCAGTTGCTTGTATTTTATTAGCTACATCGTTAGTATAGTTAGTTATTTCAAATTATTTAAGAAAACTCAATGCGATTTTGTTTTGAAATTACGAAAACATTTTGATTCATTATTGCATAAAAAATATTATATTTGAGCAAAACTAATGATCTTAATGATGCACAGTTGTAGTAGCACTCATGAAAGTTACAAAATTAGAATATGATACATGTGTTCTGGTTTGTTTGCTTGTTTTTCTAAGTGAAGGATTGAATAAAATAATGATGGAGTAATATAGATATATTTATTATTATTATGACTTACATTCACCATAACCCTCAGTGGCTCAGTGGTATGTCTGCGGACTTACAATGCTAAAAACCGGGTTTCGATGGCCCTGATGGGCAGAGCACTAATAGCCCATTGTGTAGCTTTGTGCTTAATTAAAAACACAAAACAACAACATTCACCATTTTTGATTTCCCGCAAAACTAAAAACCAGTAAGGAAAATATTAAGGAAATCGTGAAATAAAAATATTTTAACAAGACCACTCCACTACAAAGCTGGTATCGACACACAGACGACGAATGTCTTAAGAGAATGTGTCGCTATATGCCACTTAATAGTGTCAAAACAAATATTGAAAGACAGTGAAAAAAACTATATAAAAAGCTTACCGACTGTCAGGTTCTCGATAATTCACTTTATACTCGTATCACTTTTATCAAGATCATATTCTCCACAACTTAACTGATTCTCTCTAAACACAGATAACCTACCAGGGAGCGTGGCATGGCTAGATGGTTGAGGTACTCCACTCGTAATCCGAGGGTTGCGGGTTCGAATCCCAGTCACATCAAACATGCTCAACCTTTCAGCAGTTGGTGCGTTATAATGTTACGGTTAATCCCATTTTTGTAAAAGACGAGCCCAAAAGTTGGTGGTGGGTGGTGATGACTAGCTGTCTTCCCTCTAGTCTTACACTGCTAAATTATGGACGGCTAGCGCAGATAGCCCTCGTGTAGCTTTGCACGAAATTCAAACCAAACCTTTCTACCTGAACTATTTTTGTAGATTGGCCCTCGAATACTCCCTCTACAGTTATCACTATAAACTAGACAGTTGTTGCCCATTTCAGTTTTGTTCACTATAATGCACTCTTCTTCTTCTTGTAAAATCCTAAAAGGTCTGAAAAAATAACGTGTTGTTAAAAATATAACAGATCTAATACTGTATTTAACAAGTGTGATTAATTTAAAAATGCATAGTTATTGTCAAGGTCGTTTCTGAAGCAATTATGAAAACGAAACGATGGGTGAAATAAATATAACCTTGTTTTGTTGTTTTATGGTTATTTCTATATGACCTAACATTTTAACTTGTTGTTAGCCTAAGAAACGAAAGAAGATTAAAAACCAAAAGAGATTTGATAAATAACGAATAAAACGTACAAAAATGGTACATTGAAGCCAAATGAAATAGACATCAATTTCTCCACGCGAATGCAATTGCTGTAAGTTTTAGTACTGCTTTTAACATTTTATTAGCATGCTGGTGATTTTGAATCAAATATATCATAAGTTGTTTCAAACTAGAGTTTAGGGAGATTCATAATAAGAACAAAAGTAGAAACTGTAAGCAAACAAATATCATAAATATCTGATCATTTCTGAATGAAAGTGATAAGGAAAAAAGATGGGAGGCACAAGGCCTCTCAGAATATGTTTAAAGGGGAGGACGTTCTCTGAGAATTTTTATGCAAAGGTTACACAAGACCTTTTTTTTTTTTTTGCAAATATCCGTCCCTAATTTTAAATTATTACATTAGAGGGTTTGTGTGTTTTGAATTTCGCGCAAAGCTACTCGAGGGCTATCTGTGCTAGCCGTCCTAATTTAGCAGTGTAAGACTAGACGGAAGGCAGCTAATCATCACCACCCACCGCCAACTCTTTTACCAACGAATATGGGATTGATCGTAACGTTATAACACCTCCACGGCTGAAAAGGCGAGCATGTTTGGTGTGACGCGGAATTGAACCCGCGACTCTCAGATTATGAGTCGAACGCCTTAACACACTTGACCATGCCCACCCTACGTTAGAGGGACGGAAGCTAGTCTTCAGCACCCACCGCCAATTTTTGGGCCATTCTTGTCTGATCAATTAGTGTTATTTGATAGTCACTCATAGCACGACCACGGTCCGAAAGTATGGAACGAGTTTTTGCTTCATCCGGACTTAAACCCTAAGCTCTCGGATTCACAGTCAGAACAAACTAACAAGTAAACCACGCCCTGCAATTTTGGATGTCTAGGAAAAGGTTACTTTAAACACATTATTTAAAGATAGAATCATTGTCTAATATATTTTCTGGTGTGTTTTTTTTAAGTATTAAGCTACCGAACAGATTATTTGAGCTATGCCTAATGCAGGGATCGAGCTCGAAAATCAGTGTTATAAGCCCTCAAGCTTAGCCTAGCTCTTTTCGAGTGGAAAATTAATCAAGCTGTTGAAACACAAAACAGTAAAACTTCACTGAATCAATTCAATGATATTTTTCCATTACATTAACAACATTTTATCAACACCTTATTTCTACATATGAAAGAAAAAAAAAACTCACAGGGGCTTAATTTATCGGGTTTGATTAGCGCATTTAGAACTATAGATGGCGTTATCGTAAGAAAATAAAGTCTTTCTAGAACAGATTAGTACAGTCTTTACGACCCGGCATGGCCAGGTAGTTATAATGTGACGGTCAATCCCACTATTCTTTGGTAAAAGAGTAGCCCAAGAGTTGGCGGTAGGTAGTGATTGCAAGCTGCCTTTCCTCTAGTCTTATACTGCAAAATTAGGGATGGCTAGCGCAAATAGCCATCTGTAGCTTTGTGCGAAATTCAAAACAAATAAATAAACAAAAGCTGTCTCTATATCGAACACCTTGAGAATATCATACCACATACTTTAAATAATATAAAATTTGTTTTTCTATTACATGCTCGATTTTAAATATATAGACCCACAGTCTATATCTTATGTATTTATTATCATTATACTAACACAAACTAATATACAAGAAATAACCATAAATGGATGAACACCCACCAGGGGATAAATTTTCTTCATCATCCAGTTTGTCAGGATGTATCCATTAAGTGGATTTTGATTTGATTTGTTTTGAATTTCGCGCAAAGATATACGAGCACTATCTGCGCTCGTCATCCCTAATTTACCAGTGTAAGATTAGGGGGAAGGCATCTAGTCATCAACACTCACCGTCATGAGCTACTCCACAACCAACAAATAGTAGGATTCACCGCCACATAAGAACGCCGTCACGGCTAAAAGGGCGAGCACGTTTGGTGTGATAGGGATTCGAACCCGTGACCCTCGGATTACGGGTCGAGTGCCTTAACCACCTGGCCATGCCGGGCCTCGTTAAGTGGAGAAACGGCATTTGTATAACAGTAAAGCCACCTAAGAGTAAATGCATCACAAATTAGTTCGTTGTAATACTTAAGTGGGAAGGGGGGAATGTCGTCTTTAGAATGGTGAAGTTACCTAGATGAAAGTGTCACAAACCAGATCCATCTTGTGACACATCAATTAAGAGGGCAAAAGCTTTTATCACAAGCTCGGTCCGCGATTCAATACAATGGTCAAACAAAAATGTGATTTGTAGAGCATTTATATTTTGGTCCTCCAACCTGTACAACTGCTAAGTGGGATGATGGAGAGAAACAAACAGATAACCATAACTCAAGACCATAATAGATACACAAGGCTCAATAATATCGTAATAACTGCAGTAACCAATCACGCTAAAGACAAGACCATTAAGTGAAAGGGAATAATAGTTTAAGAACAGGATACGAGCCATTCATGAGAAAAAGAAAGCTAAGAGAAGTCTTTTACATTTCCTAGCTGATAATATTCATAGAGGTAAGTAATACTTAGATATTCCTCTTGGAAACATTCGAAGAGTCGATTCACTTTTCATCTATTGAGATCCCAGTCGATTGGATAATGCGCCAGACTTTCTGTCAACAGGACCCAAGATCGAATTCAGCAAATTTGAAACCAAAACGTTGGACGAAAGCTACTTATTTATTACCTA
The DNA here is from genome assembly GCF_004210375.1 of Tachypleus tridentatus. Classification (NCBI taxonomy): domain Eukaryota; kingdom Metazoa; phylum Arthropoda; class Merostomata; order Xiphosura; family Limulidae; genus Tachypleus; species Tachypleus tridentatus. The sequence continues at coordinate 64,317,346 of NC_134826.1, read as the reverse complement.
ATTATAAAAAATAAAGTTTCTGTTACTAAGGGGTCACTTAAAAACCACGTGCGATTTTTGTGTCTTTATTAATAAGATCGCAATAAATTTGGCGTGTGTCTTTTTATAGCAAAGCCACATTGGGCTATCTGCTGTGCCCACCAAGGGGAATCGAACCACTGATTTTAGCGTGTTGTAAATTAATAGACATACTGCAGTCTCAAAGGAGAACAGAAAGTTTTTAGAACTCATTGTGTAGATTTTAAGTTTATTTAAGTCCAACAAAAAGGTGATTGGTTAAACTGTTTTTTCTCTCGTAAGGCAACGGAGCTAAATCTGGGGTCTTTCTGGACCTACTGAAATTTTACTATATTCTACCAATGTTCTATTAAAACAAAGATATGAGATGATAAAGGACAGAAACACCCTCGATGAGTTTCCTGAGGAGAAGAAAATAAAAAGAAACAGGGTCAACCAAATCAAAGAGAGTAAAGAAGGAAAGGCAAGGAGTTAAAAGAGGTGTTTCATTGTGAATTGTATACTTGAAATAAAGTCAACATTGGTATTCATTCCAAAAGACAACTAAATCATAAAAGCGTTATTTCATGAAAGAAGAAGGAAAAAAGAATAAGTAAGTACATGGAATAATGGCCTGGCAAAAAGATTCACTTTTCCGCAAATATAGTCGAAATTGCAATTTTCAAACGATCATAAAATTTCGGGTAGTTATGCCTAAAACAAATAAAGGCACCCTTAAATATGTTTTTGTTGTTCTTTTTTAGTACTAAATATCCTATTTCAGTGTTCAAGTTCTGCAGTTAACGTTCCACAGAAATCAGCAATATATCAGAAAATTTTACCATCACGAGGTATGCATTACGTGTTAGCTCTAAGACTTAGGTACTTATAGAGGTTTATTTTGTATGTTTGTTTCGAATTACGTGCAAAGCTACATAAGGGCTATCTATGCTAGTTGTCTCTAATTTAGCAGTGCAAGACTAGAGGGAAGGCAGCTAGTCATTGGCACCCAGCGCTAACTCTTGGGCTACTCTTTTACCGATGAATAATGGGATTGACCATAACATTATGAAGCCCCAAGTCTGAAAAGGCGAGCATGTTTGGTGTGACGGGGATTCGTGTAGCTTTGCGCGAAATTCAAACAAACCTCATAAATTTATCTCGCGATTTTACCTACGAGAAAACAAAAATGAGAGAAAGAGAGAGAGAGAGAGAGAAAGATAAGTAGTAGATAATTAGTCCTCCCTCCTTCAGTATCTCAGCGGTCAGTCTGGAAGATTATACTCGAGTTTCGATACTCATGGTGGACAAAGCATAGATAACACTATGTAACACAAATTTTATTCCTGGATAATCTGTATTATTTCTTAATTGCTTGTTGTTAAAGTTCAGAAAATGGCCATTATTCCCTTTAAACTTTGCTATTGTGACCTGGATAATGAAATTTAGAAATTAACCTATTTTCCATGTAAAAACGGGCAAATCTGCACATTTTAATTTACATAGGGTCTGAACAACAAATGAATCAAAATTTACATGTATTTATACTAAAGTTATACAAAAATGAACAAAAAATATTTAGAAGTGAGTAGTTTTTCGAGATTTGCGACTGTAATGTAAATCAATTTTATGTTTAAGCTCACTAAATATAGTCTCCCATCATGTTTTCGTTATACGCTCCCAGGTCACAAAAGCAAAGTTTTAAGACAAAAATAGGTATTTTCCATTTACTTTAGGCATGAGTAAGTAGGAAATATAATTTTCTGCCTAGGAACAAGAAAAAGTAAAAATTTTGTTACATGGTGTAATCTATTATGTAGTTTTAACAACAAATAAAAGCAGTAGATAAGTAAATATATAATTTTTACTTCGAATTATATACATGTATGTGTATTAAGTATATGTACATTTAAGTGAACACTCATGCAGTAATAATCGTTTCACCCCTACAGACATTTTATTATAAAACCTTCCAATTTTGAAATGCTTGAGAATTCGTTAACTCACAACATATTTTGTTACCAAACTCCGATTTTTAACTCCCCCTCCCAACATAAATATTTCACATTCTGGCAAAGATGTTTATGAGTACATGATGTGATTTCAAGGTACAAACCTTGGCGTACTGACATGCACAAACACACAGAGAAAATAAAAGGCAAGTCCTAAAAAGTATGTATCACGTGGTTGTTACTGTTTATTTAATTTGTTTGTTTAAACATAAAACCCTAAATATTCAGTATCCTAACACATGACATATGTTTTAATTTGTGTTATTATATTTCAAATTATACCCATCTGCCGGAACATCTGTTTTCTATGACTAGAATTCCTCAGTGGCTCGGTGGAAAGTTTGATGGCTTATAGAGCTGAAAAAACAACAAATTTCTGTATCAGTGGTAGGTACAGCATAGATGGCCCATTGTTTAGCGCTGTAATTTAAAATTAACGAACCAAACTGAGACAAGATATACTCTTCTTAAATGTACATCACTTGAAGAACTTAGATCCTCGAGTTTCAGGATCCACAATACTAAGATCCATGGTTCGATTCCCTGCAGTAGACAGAGCGCAGATAGTTTATTGCGGACTTTGCGCTAAAAAATCAGATAAGGTAAGTATAATGCTATAATCCGGGTTTTGATTCCCGCATTGGAGAGAGCACAGAAAATCCCTTTCCGAAACTTTGTTCTAAAAATAAAGAATGTGTTGTAATAACGCTAAAATTCAATGCTCGATTCCCCACAATGACCGGAACAAAGTACATCCGGGAAACTCTATGGCACCAGGTGTACGCATACAGCAGCCGGAGCTGTCGTAACTGGGAAATAATCAGACAAAAATAGTACTTTGTTCCAAGCTAACAAATAATAGTAAACTACATACAGAGCACATTCCTCACACGACAGAAAGGCGGCTGGTTTTCTAAATTTTATTGCTTCTTCAAGAGGCTTTCTATTTTTCCACTATTGTTGGACCAGCGATTCGTAGCTGGAAAGAACGTCGCTCGAAGTGTTTCTTCGTCAGCTCACCACCGACTCACTCACTCAGACTACGTCCGCTCTATAATACCCAGATGGAACCCAAAATAAAATTGCTTTGTCTTTTCACTCTCTTTTTGTAGCATCCAATTCTTCCAGTCAAATAATTATAATAATTACATGATGCAATAATATGTTGTGAAAGTGCGTTCGCGCAAACGGCTCGTGGTAATTGCGGGTGTTGAAAACGCGTACCACGGACTATGGCCAACTGCAGACGTGAAAACTTGGTGACTCTTTCCTTAACTGTGTATTAGAGGGTTCTTTTTTTCTGGATATTTTTACCACATTGTGAGACTGTTTCACATTTACAATAAAATGAAAATTCATAATTGTCCGATACGGAGAATATTTTTTTTGTTGTTGTTAAGAAGAAAGCAACAAAATGGGCTATTTTTGCTATGCCCACTGCTGGTATCAAACCTCGATGTTTAACGTTATGTACTCTCAAGACTTATTGCTGAGCCACCGAAAGAAGGCATAAAGTGCCTCTCAGGTTAAACATACCATCTGGAAAAACATAGACTTCACTGGGAAACAATTTCTGTTATCAACTATGACAAAGCTCAGCTAGTTCGTTTACTAAATTTCACACAAAGCTATACGAGCGCTATCTGCGCTAGCCGACCCTGATTTAGCAGTTAAGACTAGACGAAAGGCAGCTAGTCATGACTATTCACCATCATCTCTTGGAATATGCTTTTATAAACAGATACAGGATTGAAAGGGCGAGCATGTTTGGTGAGACAGGATTCGATCCCGCGACTCTCAGATTACGAATCAAGCGCCATAACCACTTGACCATGCCGGACCACTTAGCTTGTCACACTCTATCACTTTCCTCACCCGGCTCGGGATGGTCAGGTGGTTAGGACGCTAGACTCGTAATCTAAGGGTCATGGTTCGAATCCTCGTAATTCTATATATGCTCGCCCTTTCAATTGTGGAGTGTTATAATATGATGGTCAATCCCCCCATTCGTTGTTAAAAGAGTAGCCCAAGTGTCAGGGGTAGGTGAATATAATCAATTAAATTGAAGTCTATGTGACTGAGTTACAGTTGGAACGATTCACTACTGTAAAATAATTTATTTGTTTTTGTATAAAACTTTCCTATTCTTTTTTTATGTAAAGGAAGCATTTGTGATATGAGGGACAAATATCCAATTCTCCATTTCAATGAATTACACACCTCCATTTTTTATTTGAGTTTGGTGAGCAGACAATTCATGTATTTTATTCCCTGTAGCAAACAAACAGCCTGGCATGGTGAGGTGGTTAGGGCGTTCAACTCGCAATGTGAGGGTCGCAGGTTTGAATCCTCGTCATACCAAACATACTTGCCCTTTCAACAGTAGGTATGTTATAATGTAATGGGCAATCCCGCTATTCGTTGGTAAAAGAGTAGGTCAAGAGTTGGCGGTGCGTGATGATGACTAGCTGCCTTCCCTCTAGTCTTACACTGCTAAATTAGGGACGGTTAACGCAGAGAGCCATCGTGTAGCTTTGCGCGAAATACAAGAACAAACTATTAGATGTTGCTAATGTTTTAATGTCATTTTATACCGTTAGGATATATGCAGTGAGAAGAAGTTTGTCTTGTTTTACCGTAGTGATTGGCACTTTAAGGAGTGAGAACAAACATTTAAAGTGCTTTACTACACTGTAACTGTTCGCTTTAAGCTACTTTTTTATGTCTTAGTTGGTAAAAGACAAGATAGAAACAAAATATATTTTCTTGCCACAGGAAATTCCGATTAAAATGTTCTCTAATTCAGTAGAAAACGTTTCGATTGTAGATATATCGTTCTAAATTGGACGGAAAATAACTGCCAAACGTTTAAGAAGCCCCTGATTTCGGAGCAGTCACTGTTGTTAGGTTAACTGTAATTTAACGCATGGGTGATGAGATCGCGTGTAAAGCACGAACAAAGTTGATGTGCTTACAGTAGTTGGAACTCCAGGTGTAAATGTTAGGTTCAAGGCCCGTAAAGCTAGTGAAGCTAATTTTATCTCAAAGAAATACAAGTACGACTCTGATGACACAAATATAATTGAAATACACAAATTACACAAGTTGTTTAAACTGACAAATAAGATCGTCAGCTTTCACAAGTTTTTCGAATTCATACGAAAGATTTGTTTAAATAAAACTGAAGAAACATAAAGTAGAAGAAGAGAAAGTATCAGATTACATATACATCAGGATCAGAGGACACTACAAAAGAACACAGATTAGATTTAGAGAAACATTACTACAGAACAAATACATCTAATTCAGAGGAATACTACTAGAGAACACAGATAAAAATCAGGGAACACAACTAGAGTACACATGCATCATGATCAGAAGACACAACAATGAAATCCATATATTAGAATAAGAGGACACTACAACGGTACACAAAATACCAGAACAAGAATCTGCGACGAAGTATGGAGATACAGAAACTGACGTGTATACAAGAAGAGTTAGAAACTAAATAAAATGATTATGTTAGTGTACGCTTAGGTTAGTCAGTAAGCGACAGTTAAGACCACTTCTAGAACATAACAGTTGAAGAAAAAGTATCTTTGTTATCTTTAAGCGGACTGAACTTTCTTTCTTTTTTTTTTAACCGATTAATAATTTGACCTCCAATGCTATGGATCTGACGAAAAGCTGTTGATTTAGCTACAGGCCGCAACTGAAGATCCAGTATGGCTAGGTGGTTAAGACACTTGACTCGTAACCCGAGGGTCGCGGGTTCGAATCGCTGTCACACCAAACATGCTTGCCCTTTCAGCCGTGAGGGCGTTAAAATGTGACGGTCAATCCCACTATTCGTTGGGAAAAGAGTAGCCCAAGTGTTGGCGGTGGGTGGTGATGACTAGTTGCCTTCCCTCTAGTCTTACACTGCTAAATTAGGGACGGCTAGCTCAGATAGCTCTCGTGTAGCTTTGCGCGAAATTAAAAAACCAAACCAAATTGCAACTGAAATGTAGTATTATATTCGTTAAGTAAATAAACTTCAAATATGTAGAGATAGATAATTTATTTTGCACGTGAGGCCATGCTAAAGCTACAGATTATCTGAAGTATCGAAAAAAAATTAATTTAGCATCCAATTCTCTCGATATTCATTTTTATGGATAGTGATTTGTTTGAAAAGTATTAATTCAGTGAGAAAATTATCTTTACATTTTTATGATTACTTTAATGTCTGAGACGTCATTCATACTTTGGCGGCAACTTTCAATGATCCACGTAACAACAGTAATCAATACTTTTGTTCCAAACAAAAACTTGTATCGTCAAAATTTATTTGTGATGTGATTTCTATTTTCTAAATGCGCATGATTACCATTACATCACAACTAAAAATTAATATAACTGGATTTAATGCATTCTAATTCGGTGTACGCAAAGTCATAACACAAGAATTAATAATTATTAGAACGCGTTAGGTACGCTTTCGTAAATGGCGAGGTTTCAGCTTGAAATTTCAGTGATGACTTAGCTACCTACACGAGTTTCGGCCAGTTTACTCTTATGTACTAAGCTAACAATGGAGAATAATAAAAATAATACATATATACACATATATATTTTACAACGATTTTCAACAGAAACTTCGTAAGTTTATCAAATATATACTCAGCTAATAATATTTGCTCATATTCCAAAGCAGCATGTCCAACGATGTTCTGAATAATAAACAAAGACATAATACTTATTCCCTTAATTTTCTGAGACGTATAACACCCTTCAGTGGTCTCAAGATAACTTGAAATGCTGTCCATGCTGTATGAATATTCACACAAAACTCAAAATAAATCTATAACCTTAATTGTCTCAAACCGGATGGGAAAATAATATCGTTGTCTTCAGTGATTTCAAGGGCAACACAAAATTATGATACCTAATAATTTTCACAAAAAGTTGTTTTATTTCATACGCTCGAGTTCTTTCAAATTCAATTTACATATCACTTATAATCAGCTAATCTATCATATTGTACAAGGTGAGGCTACGTTCGCCGATCGTCGACTGAATAAGCAATAGAAGTGCATGTTTCCTCGTAACCTTAAAGTAGGGAAGGCCATTTGTGTCAATGTCTTAATGGCGGCAGGAGTATAAAGAAACTAGATTAGGTGGTAGGGCAATTTACATAGACATATCATGTTGACATAGCCACAAATTGTTTATTGAGGAAAGAATTAGGAAGGAGAAAGTTTCGTTGGGGAAATTTTTCATGATAGAAATTTGGCTCGAAATCATAAAATATGGATCTAACGGATTGGTGATTTTGTGGGGTTCCTATAAATCACTGTCGGGTAGGAGGATAATTTAAGTTAAACCCACGTTTCTCCATGATAGCCTCGTGGGATAACCAGAAAACATTACTCAAATTAAATGTACGATAAAGTTTTCAACTCTTATTGCATATTTAATTATGAGATCAAGAATCAGTTGGCGCTTTTAACCTGAACAATTTTGCTATTTTCTTTTAATAATTACGTTCAATGTTTTTATAAGTTACTTTTGTTGTTTTACTAAATCACGTTGAATTACCACAATTAGTTAACCTTTCTTTTGGATTAATGAGTTTGTGATTGCCACTTTTCTTGCCTCGCTCTTTCTGACCCTCGTACTGCTAAGTGTGCAACTTTATATAGAGATTCCAAGCATGTTATGCCAACAAATTTTGCTCTTGACATAATGTCTTATTTGTTGTTTCATCAGTTTTACAATCGCTGATTACGTATACACATAAACTTTTTATGTAACCAGAAGGCTGATAGAAATAATCAAATAATTCCATGTCAGTTAGGCTTCATTTAGCTACCTGGGCAAGCTGTGTACAGAAATATTGCCACTAACTTTACTCGAAGCGGTCGTGAGTACGAAAAGAAAGTGCGCTATGACGACATTCTTACACAAGAATGTGTGTTTGTTTGTTTATGAATTTCGCGCAAAGCTACACGAGAGCCATCTGCCCTAGCCGTCCCTAATTTAGCAGTGTAAGACTAGAGGGAAGGCAGCTAGTCATCTCCACCCACCGCTAACTCTTGGGCTACTCTTTTACCAATGAATAGTGGGATTGACCGTATCATTATAACGCCCCCACGGCTGAAATGGCGAGCATGTTTGGTGCGACGGGTATTCGAACCCGAACCTTTTAACGAAAATTAAAATTAGAAAAATAATTTTATTTTTAGCCTCATATTTCACCTTGTGTAGCGCGTACGTTTCCATAGCTTTAATGGGAAATTATGTAACTTTTCAACGTTTTAATGGGAAATTGTATGATTATTTATAGCTCTAATAGCAAATTATATAACTGTTCATAGCTTCATTTTAAATTGCCAAATTGTTCCTAGCTTTAATGGGCCCGGTATGGCCAGATGGTTGAGGCCTTACTGGCGATAGTTAGTGGTCTAATGACCTTCGGCTGGTAAAGCACCTGCTTGATGCGCGTTAGATTTAGATTCCCTCTGAAATTATCACATAGTTCGCAAAAAATCACCAATTCCATTAGTACCATCTTAAATACTGTTATAATACCAATTCCAGATTTTTCTCACCGACAGTCATCCCGTTTTCACCTGGGCCACTCGATAGACTGGAAAACTACCATACAGGGTGCTGTCAGACAAAATCAGTAAGGCCAACAAAATGAAATGATATCTTTACTACCAGGCTCGGCATGGCCAGGTGGTTAAGGCACTCGACTCGTAATCCGATGGTCGTGGGCTCGAAGCCCCGTCACACAAAACATGCTCGCCCTTTCAGCCTTTTGGGCATTATAATGTAAAGATCAATCCCACTAGTCGTTAGTAAAAGAGTAGCGTTGCGTGAAATTCAAAAACAAACAAACCTGTAATACCGCTAAGTGATTTCACGTTTTAACATACATAAAAAATGTGACTTGACAGTTAAATTTGCTTTGAAAAATTTGTAATTTGTTTTTCATTTGATTGTAATATTTGTTTCGATATGCCCTCTGAAGTCTATCTTGAGCGCTTGCCTGCTACGAAGCCAGTGACGTACCAGTCTCCCGCCCCTCACCCTTATATAAGATTAAATAGTCAGTCAAAGGAGCCATTAAATTCATTTCACTCTAGTTACTTACAGAAACAGGGCATTCAGCTTGGGTGACACCTGTAATGTACCACGGGAAAGATTGCTGTAACATAGAACATACTGTTAGAAAATCGACTGTGATCTTTTCCACTAAAGTTCAGGGAATGTCCCAAGGATACAGTCTTCCCCCATTTTTTTGAAGGAAGAATGATCATAATTCAGGTGAGTAGTATCTGCATTCTCGGACGTAGACAATCGATTAATATTGAACAAAATTATAGCTTTTCTTAATTATTGCGAGGCTTAAGAATGTTTGTATTTTAATTCTATAAATAAAGCTAAAAGAACGGGTAATATCTTCTTAAGTGATATCGAAAAAGGTTCTTCGAATACAAAGTTATTTTCTAGTCTTAGAACTACTCATAGTAGAACATCTCAGTTTAATGGACTATCAAAGGATCACAAACATGGCATACTATTCACATCTGTTGTCTCAGCCTTTATACACCGATAGAAAATTTTTCTCCGGTTACTAGAAAAAAATCTCCATTTTTGTTATCTCCATTAATCTCTTCTCATCTAATAAATACTTCTGATTTTTATTTTGATGTACATACTCTATATATGTTCGTTATTGAACTGATATTTTCAATTTACTTTGATAGTTTTGTTTGGAATTTGTATATTGGTAAGTTTGCTTGTTGTTGTTTTTTTTTGAGGTTCAGTGACCAAATTTACCGTCAGACACTATGGGCAGTAACGTTACTCTAGTATTCGCTGTAATATTCACACACAATATTTAAATTTAAGGTAATCAGCGACAGGTTACCTGTGGTAAACAGCATCCTACTCTCTGGTGGTGTTTTATTGAAAATAACTATGGGACTTAGAACGATGGGTTAAACAGCTTTATCAACTTTCATCATCTCCTAAACTAGATTCACGATAATATCAGGTTAGTGCTCCACCTGGTGAGCGCTTACAGTCTCTAGGCGTTTCTATTGCCGTAGCTTCTATTTACTTTCCTAACCATCCGTAGGCCCTGAGGAAAACCACGCTGTTGTTGTTTTGAATTAAGCACAAATCATCGAAATCCAGCTTTTAGCGTCGTAAGTCCGCAGACACACCGCTGTGCCACTAGGGGGCGAAGACTACGTTTTTCAGACAACTAATGAAATTTTTATGCATTTGTGACAATATCGATGATATAGCGGATAGGCGGAGAGACGTCTGGTAGCTTTTGAAGTCGAGTAAAAAAGAAAATTTTCACTATTCATAAGAAACAGAGGAAAAACACCTAAACTTAGGAAGGTGTTTCTTTTCAGAAACCTTTAATTTTTAGTCATAGGGTTAACAATATAATGAAGAATGCTGCGAGGGAACTTTGTTCATGTATATCAGTTATAAAAAAACCTGGATTTTTGTGTTTCATGCGATTAGCATTTCCTTTTTCAGATCAGATAAACAACATTACGGCACGTAATCTTGGGCTTCAAGGAATGTATGGAGAAAGGTGTAGCTTACAACGTTTCTTGTGATACTTATAACGAAACATATATTGTAGAAATTGAGAGATCTGTAGCTTACAACGTTTCTTGTGATATTTATAAAAAAACATATATTGTAAAAATTGAGAGATATGCAGTTTACAGCGTTTCTTGTGATACTTATAACGAAACATATATTGTATAAATTGAGAGATTTGTAGCTTACAGCGTTTCTTGTGATATTTATAACGAAACATATATTGTAGTAATTGAGAGATGTGTAGCTTACAGCGTATCTTGTGATATTTATAACGAAACATATATTGTAGAAATTGAGAGATATGCAGCTTACAGCGTTTTTTGTGATATTTATAACGAAATATATATTGTAGAAATTGAGAGATATGCAGCTTACAACGTTTCTTGTGATATTTATAATGAAACATATATTGTAGTAATTGACTACAATTGAGTTATCTAGTTCGTCCACTTGATGATGCCAGGTAAACCTGACGAATCTTTGGGAATAAGATAAACAAAAGTTTCGATATGTACAACCAATAAATATTGAAACACATAGTTCTTTCTAATAACAAATTAAGAACATTATTATGGTATGAACCACTTTCACAAGCTGTCAAAGTATGAGTGTAATTAACTATACTTGTCATAAGACATTAATATTAGGCCTATTATATTTTCAAACACTATATTCAGCCGTTAAGGAATTTTCAATAAGAAAAAGTGCATAATAATAATATTGCAACCACACCGTATTTATCATATCCAATGCTGACAACACGTTTCTGAATCTTGAAAATCCTCAAGGGACTGGATATAATGTGGTGTTTAGATATATGATAAGTCTAATACGATTGTCATATTACAAGCGTAATAAATCACAAGAACGTTGTTATTTGTTCAAGTTGCATCAGTTGTTTGTTAAGTATGGGCTTGTGTTTAATAGGTCGTTTACTTCTTGACAAAACTGTGAGATGACAAATTAAGGAAACAGAATTTTCGTTACATACTGGCTGTTTCTCTTCATAAAACTACCCTATACCAGTTATCTTCATATCATGGATATATCAAGATATCCTTAAAGAGATACGTCTTCCGTTGATTCAGCAGCAAGATCGAGCCACTTGCAAGGTGAAAATTCGGGGTTCGATCTCGCTGCGAACACCCAACATGTAGCATTTGTGTTTAACTTTGTGCTGAAACAAACAAGAGTAAATGTGAATATAAAACAGATATTCTTCTGTTGAGCCCAACAGTATAATCTGCTCTCTTTTCTTTTTTTAAGTTGAGGGTTAAATTTGTGGAAATAAAAATTTATCAAGTCAAATATAGTAACTATATTCGAGGCTTTACAACATTAGTGCCTAGCTGAAATGATCTCACAACGCGATGAAAGATTATAATATAATCTGTATGATACTACGAAACATTATAATACAGTCTTTAGGGTACTATGAAACATTATAATACAATCTTTAGCTTACTATCTTCAGATTCTTTGTAGAGTACTAATCACTCTACTATAGATTTAGATTGTGAGTTTAATTACTCAGAATACACGAGCACGGTGAATGCTGGGATACAAAAAGGGATATACAAATCATTCAACAAAGACACGTAGTAGTAAATTACCTTCAAGAATCCATCCCGATTTTTCTTAGCAATAAAAATTGATCTTACGATGATGAAAAAATAATTCGGTAACGTAAAATTAATATGTGAAACGCTAGGATGAAATCTTTTAAACTTTAGATTTTCTTTGAATGTAGTTAGGTACTAGGGGCTATCTTTTCTCTGCCTACCGCACGCATACCGCTACGCTGTTGGGGTACTAAAATTTCGAAAATTAGATTTAAAGAGAGCAGAAATCGAAATTAAACACGATAAATAAAAATATTTGTTGAAGATTCAAAAGTTAGGTTCAAAAGTATATTTTACCAAAGTTTCGAAGGTTAGGTTTCAAAGGGAATAGAAACCGAAAAAATGGACATGAGAGAAAAAAAGGTAAATTTTACTAAAATTACGAATGAAATATGTATACATCGTTTGTTTTTTTTTAGCGCAGAGCTATACACTAGGCTATCTTTAATTCTGTTCACTACGAGAAATTAAATCCCAGATTTTAGGATTTTAAGTGCATGCAATTACCACTGAAATACTGCTAGGTGTGAAATGTATTAAACACAATATATAAAACAAAAAACATTATGTATTGAAAACTTTCTTTGATGAAATCAGTAGGTAAATCTCTCACTAAAATTTTAAAATAACTAAAAGCATTTTTTTCTAAGGTTACGCTTGAATAGAACACAAACACTAAATGCAGGGAAGAAGATGACTGGAATTAAAGAATAATGAAGCGGAAGAGGTAAGTCGAACCTGTAATTCTAGTTCCGCCCTTAGTTGGTCAAAAATGTGACTGATTACCAGAAACACAGAATAATAAAAATAATTTCACACATGAGCTAATAAATTATTTTTAACAACAATTACAGCAACTTAATGCAAAGACTTTTGTACGTTTAAGAATAATATTAGGTTTAGTCAAATCAACTTGCTACTCGTTTTTAAAAAATTAGGTTTGTATGTTTGTTTTTGAATTTCGCACAAAGCTACTCGAGGGTTATTTGTGCTAGCTGTCCCTCATTTAGCAGTGTAAGACTAGAGGAAAGGCAGCTAATCATCACCATCCATCACCATCTCTTTTACCAACGAATAGTGGGATTGATCGTCACGTTATAACACCTCCACGGCTGAAAAGGCGAGCATGTTTGGTGTGACGCGGAATCGAACCCGCGACTCTCAGAATATGAGTGGAGTGCCTTAACCATCTGGTCATGCCGGGTCCTCTCTCTCTCATACGATTCATCTTTAAAAGTGAGAGTAGGGCAAGGATCAGAAAAATTGGCGAGTGAGGCGAGAATTTTTCTGCTAAAGAAATATTTAAACCACAACACAAGTAGGTTGCTTCAGAATGTCCGTTATTCAACAATTTTATGGAATCGTTAAATGGTTTCCCAAGCAAGAATGTAAAGAAAGTCTTGAGATCTCATGCTAAAATATTTGAGAAACCCTGATTATAGTAATAAACGTTCTAAACCAATGTTTCTCAAACGTTATCTACGCTGAAGAAACATTTTTTGAGTCCTCGAGGTGTCTTGTAGGTTCAAATGTAACTTTTTAAAATGAACTATAACGAACCACGTCAATAGTCTCCTGCTAGTACAGCAGTAAGTCTCAGGATTTATAACCCTAAAATCAGCCTGCTGTGGCTTTATCATAAGAAAAACACACCACGTCAAGAAACATCAATTTTTTTCATCCTTGTTGAGAAAATAATGGTCGCGACAATCAAATCCTGGACGGGAGGTCGTCTAGGAAACGAGACTGAAAAACACTTGTGAGTCATTCCATGTTAAATCATCCAGAGTTTGGAAAATTTTCCAGGTGATCTCCTTAGAATGCCTTGAAAAAATTCACAGGTGCTCATCTACCCATATAATGAAAAACTGCCAAATATTAGATCAATATATCTAATAGTTTCTGATTTACAGCCCTGTAAAATTTAGTTAATTTTTGTTATTTTTGGCGACTTCATTTTTGAGCAACTTTGGCTTCTTAAAGCTACACGAGTAATAACGGTAGAAGGCTGAAATATGCTATACTGACTGAATTAATCTCACAGAATTCAAAAATGGTCTCAAATCAAATTTATTCTACTTTTTGAATTATAATGTTTTAAAGTATCCTCTGACCATACATTGTTTACTTGAAAAAAACACTTCGATTCAGGTGTGTTACAGTGGGCAAATATATCCATGCAATTTTGAAATAATTTATGAATCCCATTGAAATATTCTAATCACCTTTACCATATATTCTTGCATCTCTGAACATGATCTTCAAAAAAATCAAGTTTGTGTAAAATAATGAATTATCAAAGTTTAAGTGTCTCTGATATGTACCATTAGGCAAAGGACCACATTCAGGGCATTCAGTTCTTTCTTGTCAATCAGGAATCACTCCTGCAGTATTGTGTAAAGTTTGATCTACTTGAGTGCTATGAAAAATGCAAAACTGTGGCAGGTATTAGGTCACATCATAACTTTATTCCCCACACTACCAACAAATTGTATGTGAGAAGGTTATCAGATGACGATGTGTACACAGTTGTAACTGTTGGTAGTAGCAGTGAAAGTGATGCTGCAGCAGCTCAAATAGGGTCTAATGATAACAATGACAATTATCAGCCAGGGAAATATGTGGCATGCATATACGATCATGAATGGTATGTGGGAAACGTAAAAGATAGATATGATGAGCATTCCGATCTGTTGGTGTCATTTATGAAGAAATCAAGAAATGAACTGTTCTCATTGCCTGCAAAGTCACGTAAAGATGAAAACTGGATTCCTTTCCAATATATTCTTTGTCTGATAAGTGCACCTCCCTTGCAAGGCAGTAGTGTTCTATGTTCTAAGTCAAAGTGATCTCAACATAATCAAACTCGAATTTCAGGAATTTATTCAAGTTGTCTGAACAAAGCAATGCTTATTTGATGTTGTTAAGGCTAATGTATCGCCAAAGCAGTTTTTGAAACATTTCATTGTCACGATTATTGCAGTTTGGTGTGACTATAATCTTTCTCAGTTATCCCCTGTTGTAGCACTGTGCTTTTTGTGTTTGATTTTCCTTTGTATTTATTATATTATAAATCTTAAACTCAACCATATCTGCATAACTGTAATGCATACACAATATAGTTGCATTGCCATGTGATCTGACTAGTTATGCCAATAAACTTGTTCAGAAATGAATTAATTCTTTTTGTTTCTTACAACTTCATTATTTAACATTGTGAAAGGCTGGTTAAAATATTTCAGTAGGATTCATAAAATTTTGACAGGTATTTTTCAAAATTGTATGGATATATTTTTAACAGTAACACACCTGAACTGATTTTTTTTAAATAAAAAAACGTATGGTCAGAGGATACTTTAAAAAATTATAACTCAAAAAATAGGTTGAACACCATCCCGATTTTTTTTTAGATCATATTCAGAGATATAAAAATATATGGTAAAAATCTGAAAAGGCTGAATAACTGGTGACATGGTCAAACTGTGGCCTGAAGTAGGGCTATTTTTAACTAAATCATAAAAAGTTGCATGCAGCTAAATTATTTTACAGGAGATCAAACAGACTTTTAATTACAACAATTGCTGATGTATCAACTGATATGTTATAGGAAATTAGAAAACAAAATTCAGCTTTGTATCATATTAAGTCTTAGAGCTATGGCTTATGACATAAATAAATGTTTTTTACGATTTTGGGTTTTCAGGTATTTCACTGCCTCTCTATGCAAATCCTAAGAGAGATAAACTTGGTTTGAAACCATTTATGAATTTTGTGAGATTAATTCAGTCAGTGTAGCAAATTTTAGCCTTCTACCACCATTACTCTTGCAGCTTTAAGCAGCCAAAGTTGCCCAAAAAGTAATTCGCCAAAAATAAAAAAAAATAATTAAATTTTACAGGGCTGTAAATCATAAATTATTATAGATATTGATCTAATCTTTTGCAGTTTTTCTCTATATGGGTAGATGAGCACATGTGAATTTTTTCAAGGAATTCTGTGAGGGTCACCTGCAGCCCCTGGATGATTTGACATGGAATGACCCTTGTGTAAACAAAAGTTTGAATAACATAACCAAACTGCTCAATTATAGTTTACTGAAATTTTACGGATGTTGAATCTATAAATCATATAAGTAATTCGACTTTTGTAACTTATGGAGCTTCTTCTTTTATGCATTAAATCAATATTGAGTCACTATCACATCCAGCAGTGGTAAAGACAGTCAGGCAAATTTTATCTTTTGTTTTTGAAAGATGAATATTAGCAATAAACACAAATGAAACTTAACATTGTTTTCTTTTAAAGTTGTATACCACTGGTACAGTGGTAAATTTATGGATTTATAATACTAAAATCTGGGATTCGATTTCCCTCGGTGGACTTAGCAGATAACTTGATGTGGCTTTGCTATGAGAAAACACACATTGAAAGTTTGCAATTTTCACATTTCACAACTCAATTTCAAGACTTAGAAAAGTGATTCCTGCAGAATTATGGGGGTTTATGGGATGACAAAATATTCGCGAAAACAACAATAAAGCAACTATAACAGATGTAAACGATGATAAGTTTGTTTTGAAATTTGCACAGAGCTATACAAGGCCTATCTGCATTTACTTTTGTTACTAGAGAAGGCAGCTGGTCAATACCACCCACTGCCAACTCTTTTACCAACAATGGGATAAACATTAATAAGAATGCCTCTACTGCTGAAAAAGTAAGCAGGTTTGGTGAAAAGATTCGAACCCGCGGTCTTTAGAGTGCTAGCCGAGCAACCTAACCAACTGGCCATGCCAGGTCTTAATGCGACAATTCTATAATGTTAAGTAACCTCACAAAGAATGTGTGATCGCAAAGTAAAATTCCAAATGATATTATCCATGCAGTAGTATTTAATTCATAAATACAGAGAACTTAGAAGTCAGTTTCGAATATTAGTTAATTATTTTTACTGAAATTGTTGGTGCAAGGAAAACTCACAAACGGTCGTTATATAAGAAATTTGTGTTGTTATCTAGCAACCAGAAGTGAAACTATTATTTATGAAACATGGAAATATGTGCTTATAAACTCGCCTTACTACTAAGTTTAAATTTTCCTTTTTATTATTTCTCCACCAAAAATGTGTGGCAGAAGAACAAAATAATATTACTGTTATACACACTGTGAAACACTCGATGGTGGCATTTAAGTGCTCAAATAAAGGTACAACTCAACTTCAGCAGTTATTTGTAAAAATCATAGAATAATAAATTGAATGCAGTGGCCATTTTTTCTCTAGGGCGATCCCTACAAAGTAAACATTACTTAGTGATATCTGAAATCATATAGCTACACACTTCTAGTTTAAAATCCGAAGTGAAGAAGAAAAACATCTGCAGTCAGTGTTTTATCGCCATAAACATTAGGATCTATCATAGGCGTTAATTTTCAAGGGGGACATGTTTCTCGCAGTTTTATGAGGATAGGATATATTTATTGGATATAATACCATAAGGAAGAATATCCCAGCTACAGAAAAATGTCAACACACGCTAAGGCCTATTGCATTGTATTATATAAAAAGTGTTAATGGCAGTTAGTCGTCACCACTAATGTTTCCATAACTGGAATTGCAAAGAGCACTTATAACCGTCTTGTTTACATAAAAATTCACTGTTGGTAAGGTTAACATAGTACATCACATTTAATATTATTATGTTTTGTTTGTCACATAACGTAGTGTTAAGAACGTTTCAAAAACAATTGATGAAATTACCGATTTTTCCTGGTAAATTAAGTAAGAGGGCACCAGATGTAATTAGTGGGATTAGTTGCAATATTGCTGGTATTTAAAACTTTTTTCTGTGTGTTTCATATAGCGTTATTGGGGTCATTGTAACAAACAGTGCCAAAGGCTCACAAGGAATTTGGAATCTTTCCAGTTTGGTTTGTTTTGAATTTAACATTAAGCTACATAAGCACTATCTGATCTAGCCCTCCCTAATTTAGCAATGAAAGACTAGAGGGAAGGCAGATAGTTACCACAAACTCTTGGATTACTCTTTTATCAACGAATAGTAGGATTGACCATTACATTATAATGCTCCCATGATTGAAACATTAGATGTTTTGTGGATGGGGACTGAAACCTGCCATAAATAGTTTAGAAAAATATGTCTAAAAAAATCCAATAAGGTCCATATGGGCCACTTCCATCAGGAATTCTAGAAACAATGAACTTCTGCATCAAAGAAATAAAAATATGGTCCTCTTAAAATATATTAGACAAAAATAATACATGCCACACTGAAACAGTCGAGATTCGTCACCACAGAGTTTATTGACTGAGCACAAAAATAAACTCAGTTGATTACAAAATGAGTATTGGAATAAATATTAGAAACAAACAAATACCCTCTTTGATTGAGAAAATCAGGTACATATAAAAATAAAAGATATAGAATTTTTATTTAAAAACAAACAAACACGTATCTATTTCAAGAAACTTATATCAATTTCGAGTGATAGAAAACCAAAATTTTTTTTCATAGCAATTAAACACCTTTTTAAAAAAACTAGAAGAGTACATAGATTTTGCACACACACAAACACAGATATATACATCCCAAAACTGATCCTATTCAAGTAACAGAACTGTCAAATTAATTGAAAACAGCAAATTCTGGGTAAACATGAATAACATGGTCCTAGACATGTGTTGCACCTGGACACTCACTTCTAGAAACTGGGTTTTTATAACTGTGGTGTGCAGAGCACAGATAGTCCATTCTGTAGCTTTGTGCTTAATTCCAAGAAAACACCAGACATAAGTTCCAGTAATAATTTCTTTTGTTACAATTTTTTGAAAATAAAACGTTTATCATGTGCAGACTAGAAATTTGGCTTAAAATTGAAATTTTAATGTTTTTATTATTTTCATCGATGTTAATTTCATCAGGAATATGCTCTGTTATAAAAAGCTATGTACATGTTTAAATTAATGATATGGGCTAAATAATCAAAACATAAATAAAGAAACATGTTTCTTGTACACTAAACTGTACACTGTGAAAGAGGTCATTAAATAAAGGGATGTGAATTTAGTAAAATTAGAGATACAAGTTTACTCTAGTGAAATTTCACATTTAGGTAAAATGTACGTACACTGATTTTCAAAAATATTTATCAAAAATTCTTTCCTGCCTCTTAAATACAATTTATTAATGCTATTTTGGAAAGTCAAAAACACAGACAAAAACAGATGAATATTCAATAGGAAAAACATCTCACCAATACAAAAATTGAACAAATGTCACTTTTAAGCACATTGCAGGAATCAGTTCCATGCACAGAAGAAACTTTTTTCCCCACAATAACATCATAAAACAGACTTTACAATGATTAATTAATTCAACAAAAGCATATTTTGTCACATCTGCACACACACACACACAAGAATATGCATGCTAACATGAGCCTACAAATCTTTTTTGCATCATATTTTCAAACACACTAATCTGAACTTGTCTTCAGACATCCACAAAATATTTACCCTGAAAGTTAAAGGTGTTAGAACACCACTGAAGAGATATTCAAATACAACTCCTTGTCAATTACGTGTCTTTTCAAAACCAGAAAACTTTTTCTGTTCCATTGTCTAAATCTATATTTTTCACAATATATTTTTTGTACCCATTAAACACATTCCCCACACCATCAGGAACGTTCTTTACTCCTTTCACTATGGTGTTGACGAGAAGATCAAAGCACATGGAACAGATGAGGGTATTGGATTCAACACAATAATGGAAAACCATCTGATCCACTTTTTCTTAGAAGGTTTTGTACAGCTTTTCTTTGGATGGTACCCAAATAACAGATGTTGAGTGTTTCACAATCATCTTCTTTACTCTTGTATATATTTCCTCTTGACTGTCACCTTCAATAACCCCTTTAGAAAAAAAAGGCAAGAAAGATAACAATATAAACTCGTTCTTTTAAGTTTATATCATTATTCTATATTATTGCAAATCATTTTTAAAACAATCAACACTGCAAACACTGTATGCTGTTGAAAACATACCTACTCCCTAATATTTCTGAATTAATGTTAAAAATATAGATATCTGACCTCATGTTAGTGAAAATAGTTAGGAATAACATATACAACAACCCAAATTAACATAAAAACTTCCATATGTTTAACATATGTTTTGATAAAATCCTGGAGATTTTGCTGATGTACCTAATAAAGAGATTCATAATAAGATACTAAAATCCCTTTATTTCTAATAATTTGTGACATTTGCTCAGTGATATAAAACAAACAAAATATTAGAAAAAAAATATTAGTTTCATTAAAAGCTATCTTACCAGTGAAAAACTTTGCAAATTCATGTTCTAGTCTTACTGCAGCATCATACACCTTACTGGCTTTGTCTTTGGACATCCTTTTATTCATCTCTAAATCAAAAATAATGTAATGAAAGAACGCCTCAATGTACCTTTAAAATATATTGTCTGTGTAAACACAAACCCTCACTTATAAATATGAGCTCATAAACAAACCTCAAAAACCACAACTTGATATAAAATCAAAACGAATTTTTAAACATAATTCTTCACAATTTAAATTTATTAAATATATAATACATTTTTGAAAAATGTCTCAACCCAGTCTAGTAAATTAGACAATTTTCTTTTGGAAAGTTGTTACTGGTGGTATCTCAGTACAAAGGAGAAATCAAACCTTGGATTTTAGCTTTTAAGTCCATAAACTTACTAAGGATTCATATGGTAACAAAAATATACACAATGTAATATTTGAACTATCTTCAGCATGAATTAAACCTTATGAGTTTCCAGCCCACTGGAGGACCTTTTGGAATAATGCAGATTAGGGTCATTCCATGTCAAATCATCCAGATTTTGGAAACTTTTCCAGGTGACCCCCTTAGAATTTCTTGAAAACATTCACATGTGCTCATCTACCCATATAATGAAAAATTGCCAAAGATTAGATCAATATCTCTAATAATTTCCAATTCACAGCCCTGTAAAATTTAGTTAATTTTTTTTTTTATTTTTGGCGAATTAATTTTCGTGCAAATTTGGCTTCTTAAAGCTGCAAGAGTAATGGTGGTAGAAGGCTGAAACATGCTATACTGACTGACGTAATCTCACAGAATTCAAAAATGGTGTCAAACCAAGTTTATCTCTCTTAGGATTTTCATAGTGAGGCTGTAAAATCACCTGAAAACCCAAAATCGTAAAAAACATTGGTTTATTTAATGAGCCATAGCTCTAAGACTTAATATGATACAAAGCTGAATTTTGTTTTATTTTGTTTTCAACTTTCTCATAACATATCAGTTGATACATCAGCAGTTGTTGTAATTAAAAGTCTCTTAAATCTCCTGTAAAAATATTTAGTTGCATGCAACTTTTTATGATTTAGCTAAAAATAGCCTTACTTCAGGTCACAGTTTGACCATGTCACCAGTTATTCAGCCTTTTCAGATTTTTACCATATATTTTTACATTTCTGAATATGATCTACAAAAAAATCAGGATGGTGTTCAACCTACTTTTTGAGTTATACTTTTTTTAAAGTATCCTCTGACCATACATTGGTTACTTGAAAAAAAACTTCAATTCAGGTGTGTTACTGTGTGCAAATATATCCATACAATTTTGAAATAATTTATGAATCCCATTGAAATATTCTAATCAGCCTTTACCATATATTCTTACATCTCAGAACATGATCTTCAAAAAATCAAGATTGTGAAAAATAATAAATTATCAAATTTTAAGTGTCCCTGATATGTACCATTGGGCAAAGGACCACATTCAGGGCATTCAGTTCTTTCTTGTCAATCAGGAATCAGTCCTGCAGAATTGTGTAAAATTTTATCTACTTGAGTGCTGTAAAAATGCAAACCTGTGGCTGGTATTAGGTCACATCATAGCTTTATTCCCCACTCTACCAACAAATTGTATATGAGAAGACTATCAGATGATGATGTGTACACAGTTGTAACTGTTGGTAGTAACAGTGAAAGTGATGCTGCAGCAGCTCAAATAGGGTCTAATGATAGCAATGACAATTATCAGTCAGGGAAATATGTGGCATGCATATCATCATGAATGGTATGTAGGAAACATAAAACATAGATCAGATGAACATTTCAATATGTTGGTGTCATTAATGAAGAAATCAAGAAACGAACTGTTCTCATGGCCTGCAAAGTCACGTAAAGATGAAAGCTGGATTTCTTTCCAACATATTCTTTGTCTGATAAGTGCACCTCCTTTGCAAGGCAGTGATGCTCGCCTCTATGTTCTAAGTCAAAGTGATCTCAATATAAACAAACTAGAATTTCAGGAATTTATTCAAGTTGTCTGAACAAAGCAATGCTTATTTGATGTTGTTAAGGCTAATGTATCGCCAAAGCAGTTTTTGAAACATTTCATTGTCACGATTATTGTAGTTTGGTGTGACTAGAATCTTTCTCAGTTATTCCCTGTTGTAGCACTGTGCTTTTTGTGTTTGATTTTCTTTTGTATTTATTATATTATGAATCTTAAACTCAACCATATCTGCATAACTGTAATGCATACACAATATATTTGCATTGCCATGTGATCTAACTAGTTATGCCAATAAACTTGTTCAGAAATGAATTAATTCTTTCTTGTTTCTTACAACTTCATTATTTAACATTGTGAAAGGCTGGTTAGAATATTTTAGTGGGATTAATAAAATGCTGACAGGTATTTTCAAAACTGTATGGATATATTTGCACACAGTAACACACCTGAACCGAATTTTTTTTAAATAAAAAAAGTATGGTCAGAGGATACTTTAAAAATTATAACTCAAAAGGTAGGTTGAACACCATCCCGATTTTTTTGTAGATCATATTCAGAGATATAAAAATATATGGTAAAAATCTGAAAAGGCTGAATAACTGGTGACATGGTCAAACTGTGGCCTGAAGTAGAGCTATCTTTTAGCTAAATCATAAAAAGTTGCATGCAGCTAAATGGTTTTACAGGAGATCTAACAGACTTTTAATTACAGCAACTGCTGATGTATCAACTGATATGTTATAGGAAATTAGAAAACAAAATTCAGCTTTGTATCATATTAAGTCTCAGAGCTATGGCTTATGACATAAACCAATGTTTTTTACGATTTTGGGTTTTCAGGTATTTTACTGCCTCTCTATGCAAATCCTAAGAGAGATAAACTTGGTTTGAGACCATTTTGAATACTGTGAGATTAAGTCAGCCAGTGTAGCAAATTTCAGCCTTCTACCACCATTACTCTTGCAGCATTAAGCAGCGAAAGTTGCACGAAAATGAATTAGCCAAAACTAAAACAATTTTACAGAGCTGTAAATCAGAAACTATTAGATATATTGATCTAATATTTGGCAGTTTTTCATTATATGGGTAGATGAACACATGTGAATTTTTTCAAGGCATTCTGTGGGGGTCAGCTGCAGCCCCTTGGATGATTTGACATGGAATGACCCATTAGTTTTGTTGAATTCCAAACCAAACAAGTCCAAACAATTCCTGAAAAATACTTGTTGTCACAGTTACACTTTTAAGAAGCATAATTATTCATTGATAATTATCAATTATTATTTACTGTTGGTTGAGTAATACCTACGATATAACAAAAACAACAACAAACAATTTTGCAACTCAACAACAATACTTGAGAACTAATTTTTGCTAAATAACTGGTACATGTTTTTAATTTGAAAAGTCTAGATATGTCATGGTTTTGAGAAATACTTGTATAAACAAATACAGTAGCAGTCATTTTGACTTAAGGGACTAGCGGGAAGCATATCTATTATGACATGAAGTACAACAACTGCAGAAATCAGATAACTTTATAACAGTAATATATAAAATAAACTTAACTGAAACTATGTTTAATTTCTATTTAACAGTGATAAGAAATATATAAAAGATGTTTAATCTGTTCTCATCTGATACATAAGGTTTTAACAAAATACCAAATAGATAAAATTTGCATTTAAAACTTACTCCTCAATTTCTCCAACCATACATCATCAGGATATGCTCATTTGTGTTAACCCTTATTACTTCTCCATCATCGTATTCAAGTGTTTAATCTTAGCTTTGTACATTCAGTAATGTTTCTATGACTGAAAATAATATTATTACTGGCAAACAGTTCACACTGGTGAGAATAAATCTTGAAGAAATAAATATTTATAAAACTTGATAATAATTTTTATGTTATATCAAAACTTTTTACCTTATTAGCAATCTAACCACTGAATTTTTAAAACTAAGATCAAATTTGACTCGACAGGTTAGACATACATAACACAAGATGAACACTTACAGGATGGCTTTTACAGATTTTGGCTTGATGAAAATAACAATTGGATGGAGGTTAGCCATTTGAAGTCTTTTGATAGCATTTCCACTTACATCAAGGACACAGTGTTTACCCTGTCAGGAAAAACAATGTAAGAGATTGTAACAAAAACTCCGGTATCAAAGGACTTGGTGACATAAACAACTCAATATGCAAGTAAATGCAGTACAAAAACACCTTTTGCATCTCAAGTCATTAAATTAAATGAATCAGCTTTTAAATTTGCAAAACAACTCCATGATTCATTCAAGAGTTTTATAAGAATTTCTGTCACATCACACAGTATCCAAAATTAAGCTTAAAACTTTCTTCAGCCATAAAACAATATCTTCAGATATCCTTTCAGTGATGATCTTGTTTCAAGTTTACTTTAGCTCATATGTAATCACTGCTTTCTTTAGTAATTTGGCAAAACTTGCAGCAGTAATCTTCAAGTTGTGTTGTTGATTCTCCTAACTTTTTGTCTGTAACTGAAAACTTCTGGATTTTCTGCCTGTAAGTTACAGCTTCTGAATTTTCTGTTTGTAAGTAACAACCTCTGAATTTTCTATTTGTAAGTTACAAATTCTAAATTTTCTGTTTGTGAGTTATATTATTATGTTTATGAATTTTGCTGGTTCTCTGTTGGAAACAACTGATAGATACAACTCTAAATATAGTTTGTTAATGATTTTTTAATGTTTTGTATGGGGAAGTGACTGATCCTAGTTATTTAGTTTTGAATTATTCCCAATTTCTGGAATATTGTTGTTATTGTTTGTTGATTTCTTAACTGACGTACAAAATAAATTTAGGTTGTGTCCTGGAACAACTAGTTGTTCTACCATGAGTAACTGAATTCCACTTTAAACTTTGGTAGTGTATTGACTTTCTTTAAGTTGCAGTATATTCAGGTTAGCTAGATTTCCTTTGAGCTATGGAATAAGTTTGTTGAATAATGGGAGATTCTATAAGCTACAGAATAGTTTTACATTTCTTTGAGCTTATGAGAATGAAATAAAAACTTGGACATAGTGTAAAATACAAATAAACAAGCTTTATTACTTCTCATAAAAACAGTGTATGTACTAGCTTAGAACACTGAACGCTCACTTCTGCTAGATAGTAAGCTGGGTTCTCTCCAAACCATATCATACAAGATTGCATAACAATCTTTTTAGAGGATACTACTGTCTCCATCTTCGCATGTTGTACAACATTACCCTAACTCCCATGAACAGACCAGATAATATCTCAAGATATAACAAAGGAACTAAGGCAGCTATAACGAAAATCAACTTTTTCTTGAATATATGTCACATGAAAACTGTTAATAACCAGAACACAGATTAGCTTTGAATAACAAGTTAGAAAATGCACTGCATTCTTAAATACCACAAAGTCTAATTTCTGAGAATGGGCCTGACTCCCTAATATGTGTTTACATGTGTGGTGTACAAGCTATATTATTATTTGTAATTTGTAGGAGTAACAGGATTGCTTAAGTCTATAGCAAAAAGCACACAGAGACACAAACTTTGACATTTATTTACAATTATTTAAAACATTTAACAGATGTTTAAAAATAATTGAATACTGATGAAAAATAATGATAAAGAGAATAATCCAACTGAGATCAACAATAGAAACAAAAACATTTAACAAAACTGGGTTAGAAACAACAAAATTACATTAATTTATGCCAAGGAATACAACAATCTACAAAATATAATGACTGTTATTTGTAATTAAGCACAAAGCAACATAATGAACTATCTGTGCTCTGCCAACCACAGGTGTTAAAACCCAGTTTCTAGTGTTGTAAGTGTGCAGACATAAAATTGTCCACTGAGGGACAAAAATGATAATAAAAATATTGTACATCAAAGTTGCTGAAACATTATCAATGATTAAACACTGAGCTAACCAGTTTAGTAGATGGGGAAAAATATCAAAACAACAAGAATGGCTAAGAGTACATGCAAAGATTTTGTTCTATGGTTATTATGACAGTACTGAAACATTATATTCAAATATTACAAATGAATAAAAACTGCTCACTATCATTTTTCCAACATCTAGTTAAAAACCACTACAATGATGATTTAAGAATGTTATTTTGCGAACATAAATAACAAAAACTCACTACATTATAAAGAATGTAAAAAAATATATTCATTAACGTTCCTTTCAGTATGAAGCATTCCTTTGGCCATCACTTGTGATACAAATAAGAGAAATTATTATTACTCACACTCTCAGCTACATCTCGTACTGCTCTGGAACTAGTCCCGTACAAGTGGTCATTGTACTGACCGGCCTCTGTAAATAAATGGTTCTCAATATCCTGTTCCATCTGTTTTCTTGATTTGACAAAATAATAATCACATCCATCAACTTCATAAGCACGCTTTGGACGCGTTGTATCTGGAAAATGTTAAATATGGTTTCTTAATACAGAAATTTATTATTTGATGCACTTAACTTCTCCTGCAAAAAAATACTTTAGGTAAATATAATGTATATATATATTATGTAAATTATAAGCCAAAGGGAGACATACGATGATTTTTGAATGATATATCTTGTTCTTTATAGCTTGATTATTTTCTATTATAAGAAAACTCATACTTCTCAAAATAAACATTTTTTTGGTTGTGGCATTTTTTTATTTGAATGAATAAAGTTCATAAAATATATAACAAATAAGGATCATTTCTGCCATTCTTACAGTTAAGTGACTTGCCTAAACTACTTACATGTGAGGTTAGGTATGTAGAGTTCTGAAGAAATCTGATGGCCATGTGAAGCATCTCAATGATCAAGATGTTAAACCCAAGAGAGTTAAGCCTATTCCTTAATATGTGATATCCATTAAGCAACTTTGGTACAAAAGACACTTTGAGCTGGATTGTCAATCAAAAATGACAAACAAATCATTCTATCTAGTAGGAGGTACCAGATCTAGTGATGCTTTCAAAACCTTGGTAATGTGTGTGTGTAAGGTCAACAGTATTAAAACTCAGTGACACAGCTCCCAAATGATACTCTGTAAGTATGTATAAACAAATGAGCAAATTCACATACAGAACCCTAAATTATAAAAAGAGCTGTTTGAGATGGGGATCTGAGAAACAAGAGATCCAACTATCTTTCCCTTTGCAATGCACAATACTATCTGAATCCACCATTCCCTTATGAATATGGTGACATTATCCATACTTCCTTATTTCTAATTTCCTTTTTGTATAGATTAATGAACATAAAAAAGCTCCCTCACCTCACACAAATTACTCTTATTTATATAGATACTGTCTGATTTTTCATTAAAATTTTAATTAAGTTTTGTCTTAACAAGGCTTAGTTCAATTCTGATGATCAGTTCCTACTATCATCTCAGAAAATTGTTTAGCTGTTCAGGTGGTTATGAGTCTGAAACATTTGTGAACTCCTGTGATAACATTCACTCAAAAATGGCACTGCTGTAACATATACTCAAATAACAACATACTGCAAGATACTTGCTGGCTTCTGATTGGCTTATTTGGCCCCATTCTTCTAGCTTATTGACTTTCTAATTTTCTGAATAATTCTCTATAGTTAGTATTTTAAGATTCCAGTTGTTGCTATGAGAAAGCATGAAACATTTAATACACAAAACTCCAGTTAAATATTTTGTGCCTATACATATTCTTTATATATTTATATTTGATTATTCCAAAACAGTCAATAAGTATTCATACACAAGCAATAGCTATGAAACAACCTTTTTTTTTTTAGACTAATGCATATACACTGTACTTTGATACATAATATTTTTGGAACTAATTTTCATTTAATTTTTTTAATACTTTTCAAACACTCACATTGAACTTCATGTTTCATTACCTTAGTTATCAGAATATTATCAAACTATGTAACTGTTATATTGTTAGGGATTATTTTGTGATCATGCATAAACTCAAAACACTTTCAGTGAGTATCACTCAAACCTCATCTGAAATGATATAGGAAAAAAAGTTTCAAATTAAGTAAAGAACTACTAAACTTACGAGGTACACAATTACCAAATCTGTCTGGATGTTCACACACTAAATTTTCATTAATTCGGTCTTTCAGGAAACCCAAAATAATGACTGGCCTGGTGTAAGAAACTGAAAATATATAATATAAGATTTAATGAAATAATAACATATAATACAGAACAAGAAATATTAAAACATAACAATATTGTGCTGTATGATTATTTATAAAATAATGATCCTAAATATCTTTCAACAAACAAAACTAAATACAAGAACACTACTAAACTTTAATAAAATGTATTAAAACTTGGTCTCAGAAAATTGTTTGGCTGTCCAGGTGAGTTATGAGTTTGAAACATTTGTGAACTCCTATGTTAACATTCACTCAAAAATGGCACTGCAGTAACATACACTCAAATAACAATGTAGTGTAAGAAACACAAAATAAAAACACTGTCAATGTTGTAGTGGCATAAATTATTAGACAGTCTCATTCCTGATTATCAGATACTCAACTCAAATGTTTCATTCTTGATTACATTATGTAACACAAATTTTGTTCCTGGATAGCACATGTTATTTCTTAATTGCTTATGTTGTAAAAGTACAGAAAATGGCTATTATTCCCTTCAAACTTTGCTTTTGTGACCTGAATAATGAAATTTAGAAATTAACCTATTTTCTATGTAAAAATGGGCAAATTTGCACATTTTCATTTACATAAGGTCTGAATAAAACAATATATGAAACAAGATTTGCATGCATTTATACTAAAGTTATACAAAAATTAACAAAAATGTTTAGAAGTGAGTAGTGTTTTAAGATTTGCGACTGTAATGTAAATCACTTTCACGTATCAGACCCCAAAGGTAGTCTTCCATCATGTTTTCGTAAGATGCTCCCAGGTCACAAAAGCAAAGTTTGAAGAAAAAAATAAGTATTTTCCATTGACTTTAGGCATAAGCAATTGGAAAATAACATTTTCTGCCTAGGAACAAGAAAAAGTAAAAATTTTGTTACATAGTGTAATCAGATACTCAACTCAAATGTTTTATTTCTGTATAATAGACACTTTTTTATTTATTATGAATGAAGTTTGTATTATAAAAATTGTCACAGTTAACATATAACTTAATGAAAATTTTCCTTTATTTTCATAATATAATTCTTCACTGCAGTAAGCTTTTCTAACATAGTTAAGCTAGTTTGTTGAAAACAAAAAGATTGATAAAAATATACAGA